>NC_087201.1:169984356-169998083 GCF_015104395.2 Macrobrachium nipponense
CCTGTCCACTGATTGATGCAAATGATTTACCCTCTAAATTAAATAACCAGGTACCATCGATTAAGTTTACTCTAGAATTAGAAAAAGACAATTGCCCCCCTTTCTTAGATGTTTTGATACATAGAGAACCATTCCAATGAAAATTTAGTATTTATAGGAAACCGACCAACAACTTAACTTATGTTCCTTTCTATTCAGGCCACCATGTAAACATAAAAATATCAATTTTTTCTTCTATGTTTTACGAGCATTGTGCATTGTCAGTCCCCAACTATTTGGATCAAGAAATTGAATACATAAGAAAAATAGGGAAAGATTTATGTTATCCTTCACACATATTAGATATTTGTTATAATAAAGCCCACAAAAATGTTTTATAGTGTAAGTAACACGGAGAAAGAAAATTCTAGGAACATTCTCAGTTTGCCTTATTTTAACGGATTTGAAATCATTAAATCATTGCTAAAAGCCTTTAAGGTCAACCTTGTTTTTTCCTATAATAACACTGTCACATTTAATATTATAATTACTGTATAATGTTCCAATTATATCGCTGAATACATTTCAAGTTTGTAACTAGCGTGTTGGTGGTTACTAGGCTCATTAAGTGTTTAAAAGGCAGCCAGGTTCTTGAGATGTCTTCAACACTGGAACTGAGTGGTCGGGGTCAATTTCTGTCCAACGCTACATGATTTTGGGTACTCCCATGCTTCGTGAACTTGGGAAAACTCTGTTACCTGTGTGGTTGTTACCTGTGTGGTACTGTTGCTGTTACCTGTGGTATTGTTACCTGTGTGGTACTGTTGCTGTTACCTGTGTGGTATTGTTACCTGTGTGGTATTTTCTTAATATATCTCTCAACGTACGAGGGCCCGACACTACGAATGGACTGATTATGCAAGTGCTGTATTTTGTTCCAGTAACTGTTACTTGTAGTTATACTTCAGATTATTTGGTAGTGGTAATATATTTTATTACATGCGAAGATTGTGTTATGTATTGGTTAAATCACATTGCATTTGAAGGTTGTATTTGCTGTAGTTACTGAACTACCATGTATTTGCTGTAGTTACTGAACTACCATTCCAGTTCACGATTCAAATGGTGTTAGGACAACTATAATACAGTTTGGTTGGTAAATGTAACTTGGGTTTTGTAATTGTGACTCAGGCTTTGTAAATGTAACATAAATGTAACTTAGAGGGATAGTAAAATTCAACAGTTAATATGAAATGTACAATTTATAGGTGACCATTTTGGGTGCAGTACACACACCACAGTTCGAGCTTCTGGATGCAAGTTGTCTACGATTCCTGTGGGTCCGTGGCATCACTTTTGCAACCTGCAGTGGATCACAGCTCACAGCTCTAGTGGATGGGCCAAGACGGGCTCGTCATTCAGCACCTATATGGCAGTTTTGCTTAGATATAGCATGAAAGCTGTTTATGTCATTTGCACACTCTGTTATTGATCCTAATTACCATAGTGTTAAATATATTGTTATGATTTACTTGTGTTATCACTTGCCGAACAAAGGTCATCCTCTTTAAGTAGTAGGTTGGTTGGTTAAAGAACCTACTACTGGCCCCAGAGAAAGCAACAACATAATATATAAAATTCCATGTATGGATTGTCCCTCATTTTATCTCGGACAGTCGAGCAAGGGCTTAGAAGTAAGGTTAGGCAAGCATAAATATTCTGTAAAAACTGGGCAAACATCTAATCCAATAGTCATTCATTTAAGTGAAAACAACCACCGAATAAATTGGATTTGGTAGTTAAGTAATTGCAAGGTCAAAAGATGTCTTATCACGAAATCTTTTAGAATCTGCTTTAATACAACTTACTTCTCATCGTAATTTCAATATTAGCCGTGGCCTGTTTCATTTAGACCCTTGTATTTGTAACATGTTTAAGGATGACCTCAAAGATATAATTACAGACTTAAATAAAAATTAGTTGCCTTAGAGATATCTTCGTTGTATATGTATGTTTAAAATGTATTGTGAATATGTATTGTGAATATGGTTTTGTTTACCAAAGTTCTGAATATCTGTCACCTATAATAATCCTTTAATTGTCTTGTCCTTGTGTCTGAGTAGATAGTCTTAAACTTTTAATTGTACCCATGTTTTTGCTTGTTTGGGAAGGTTACTCATCCTCCAGGTGTGTCAGATTCTAAGTACTAATCTCTTTATAATCCCTATCTGTCAGTTATACGACCTTTCGTGTATTGTCATTTCCTCATGTAAGTCAGTTCCTCTGCTAAGTAAAGGACGTTTGAACGTCGAAAGATCTCGCGGATACTCCATTGTTAATTTTCCCTCGTGGTATATACCTTTATTTATGGATTTATCATGTTCCTAACTTTCGTGATTCAGTTGATATATATATATATATATATATATATATATATCTATATATATATATATATATATATATATATATATATAAAATAGAAATAAGGATATATACATGGTTTATCCATAAAACATTAGTGTCAATAAAACCCAACTGTGGTAAAAAAAAAGAAGACATCACTATATATCTTAAATAAAAATTATGTAATAACTGAAATAACCGAATCCTCGGCGCCCCCATTAAAAAAAAAAAAAAAAAAATCACTGTTAAAAAAAAGCTTCCGGAAATCTTAAAATGGCCCCCCCCTCAGGCAAGCGGTTATTTCCGCTGATAAGTTCCGAGAACTTTTTCTTTCACTTTTTTTCCGTGGGAAATCTGGGCTAGTCTTTGATATTTGCATATTCATGTTTTATGCTAATTCAGATTTTTTTTTATTTTTTTTTTTTTCTTCTCCGTTTCCTCTCCCGGCTGATTTTAATTTTTGAGTTATATATCTTTATTATAATGTTTCTATTTTGAATTTAAGTGTATATTTCTAGCTTCAATTACTAACATTTCACTACACTTCAAAGATAGGAATTCTGTATATCTTCATAATGTTTCTACTTTGAATTTAAGAGTACATTTTTAGCTGCAATTACTAACATTTCACTACTCTTGAAATGTGCCATGTTGCCATTCGAAATATTCTTGTTGACTAAAACAAAAATCCCCTAATTAAATATGGTGTTTTGTCAATAATACATCAGCATATTTTCAATACTATTCTATACGATTCTATGTTTAATCCACAATATACGTATGGTTACTCCCACGCTAAAAAAAGTAATCCATCTTTTTATTTTATTGCAAACGAACTTTCAAATACATATTGTAAATTTATTTCAAATAACATTTTATCATACACACACACACACACACACGCACACACACACACACACCACACATATATATATATATATATATATATATATATATATATATATATAAATATATGTATGTATGTATGTATGTATATAGGTATATAAAACTAAAACGGTAAATGAAAAATGGAATCTCGGTTTGAGCACCTTGGTAACAGTAATATACAAGCAGAAAGAGAGAGAGAGAGAGAGAGAGAGAGAGAGAGAGAGAGAGAGACCAATTCTGTAGATACTCTCACACCTAAATAAGTACTAATGTTTAATTACCATAACCGAACTTGTGCTAATGAAACTCTTGACGATTTTATGGACTTATTCCATCGAGAAACACTTGCTCGTTTTAAGACAGTATCTTGATCAGTGGTTCTTAACCTTTAAGGGGGGGTGGGGGCGCCCCCATTCGAGATCGTCAGCAATATACAGGGAGGCGCGAGCCCCAAGGAAAATATGAAAAAAATCTATAATTATATATCCGTTATTCTCTTAATAACAAGAGTGGGAACTAATATTAAGAAAATTATGAAAAAAGGCGAAAGTGTCGTCTTATAATGTTACTTTCCTATATTCTCCTACTCTAGTTAGACTCGATAAGCTTACCATGTTTTGTAATTATTTTCCTCACTTCCTATCTCTCTAGACTCTAAACACCTTCTTTTTCTCTTTTTATTTTTTTTTTATTTTCCTATAAATCTGGGAGGGATTTGACTCATAGACGCAAGAGGGGGGAAGGGGTTAGAGGGAAGGACCAACTCCCAGAGGTGGGCGTGGATGTGAAAAAGTTAAGACCCGCTGGTATAATTCATCTTTACGTAAAAGAACAAAAATTTGCGTCTTTGTATATTGATTCCTAGTGCTCTGAAATATAGTAGAGGGACTTAATTTTTAGACTTAATTTTAATATTTGATTTTTAAGAGTTTTCAAACTCTCGTAGATATGAGATTCAGTCAATGGCTGAATTTTCCTCTACCGTGTTATTTTTTTTATATTGTCTTTCAATCCAATTTCATTTTTACTTTATAGTCTTCGTGGTCATCGTAACTGTTCTTTCAGACATCACGGACAAGGGTGCTAGGTTTTACCATTAGTTCTTATAATTTATTAGTATAAATCTTACTTGAAGTTTAATATTTATATATATATATATATATATATATATATATATATATATATATATATATATATATATATATATATATATATATATATATATATATATATTCTATATAAATATATATATATATCATATCTATATATATCTATATATATATATATATATATATATATATATATATATATATATATATATATATATATATATATATATATATATATATATATATATATATATATATATATATATATATATATATATATATATATATATATATATATATATATATATATATATATATATATATATATAGTATATATATATATATATATATATATATATATATATATATATATATACATATATATATATATATATATATATATAATATATATATATATATATATATATATATGAATAATTATCACACGAACCGTCGATACCGTGATCCATTTATATATCAATTCAAGCTACAAATGTCCTTTAATATCTAAATTCACTTTACCTCCCAAATGATATATTTTCATATATGTACCGAAGGGGAATTTTTTTAGTTGATAATAATTTCGTCCCCCATGGGATCGAACCACCGTCCAAGTGGACGGGGACGAAATCAGGACAGTCAGTGACGCTATCCAATCAGCCAACAGAGACGCTATAAGTTCCATATCGATTTCTGACCTTACAAATCACCCTCTCGATCTCGGTGCTTTTGTTTAATTAGAATCGATATGAAACCCCGTCTACCATGTTAGCCAATTCGAGCGTTTGACAGCACGTAGTCTTATGTTATGAATAATTATCACATCGAACCGTGATCCATTTATATATCAATTCAAGCTACAAAATGTCCTTTAATATCTAAATTCACTTTACCTCCCAAATGATATATTTTCATATATGTACCGAAGGGGAATTTTTAGTTGATAATAATTTCGTCCCCCCATGGATGGGATCGAACCACGTCCAAAGTGGACGGGGACGAAATCAGGACAGTCAGTGACGCTATCCAATCAGCCAACAGAGACGCTATAAGTTCATATCGATTCTGACCTTACAAATCATCCCTCGATCTCGGTGCTTTGTAATTAGAATCGATATGAAACCCCGTCTACCATGTTAGCCAATTCGAGCGTTTGACAGCACGTAGCCTTTTTGTTATGAATAAGTTATCACATCGGAACCGTGATCCATTTTATATATCAATTCCAAGCTACAAATGTTTCCCTTTAATATCTTCTAAATTCACTTTACCTTCCCAAATGATATATTTTCATAGTATGTAACCTGAAGGGGGGGGGAAATTTTTTTAGTTGATAATTAATTTCGTCCCCCATGGGATCGAACCCACCGTCCAAGTGGACGGGGACGAAATCAGGACAGTCAGTGACGCTATCCAATCAGCCAACAGAGACGCTAATAAGTTCATATCGATTCTGACCTTACAAATCACCCTCGATCTCGGTGCTTTTGTAATTAGAATCGATTGAAACCCCGTTCTTACCATGTTAGCCAATTCGAGCGTTTGAACAGCACGTAGCCTTTTGTTATGAATAATTATCACATCGAACCGTGATCCATTTATATATCAATTCAAGCTACAAATGTCCTTTAATATCTAAAGGACATTTGTAGCTTGAATTGATATATATATATATATATATATATATACTATATATATATATATATATATATATATATATATATATATGAATGTATAAATATTTGTCTATTTTATCACTTTTTGGCTTTTATTTAAGTAGGATTCCGTTATCATATGCATTAGTTGTAGTATTAAATGGTAGTTTTCTTTATGATTATATAAATTCTTTATTTGTTTGCTATTGATCTTATTTGCCCCATTAATTTCAGTTCAAAATAGACCTGATGTCAACACTAACTGCTTTAATATAGATTCAATTTGCGTAAGTGCGCCGGACGTCAGTAATATCAATGAATCAAAATATTAACGTATTTAATTTTTTTAGGCTTATTGCGAAATTACTGCCATTTTAATGTAATAATTGCCATAATTTATTAAGCCATAAAATGTTAGGGTCTTATTTCCTTTTTTTCCTGTTATCTTTTTAGATTTTTTACTTGTTCAATTTTTTCATTTTTTGTTTTAGATTTGTTTAAGAAATAGCTAATATTCTAATGCATGAATTACCATAGTTTATGAAGCAGGATATGGCTTACTCACAATATTGTAAAAATACATCTTATATACATTTCTATATGTCCAAGTATGTCAGATTATTATTTATTATTATTATTATTATTATTATTATTATTATTATTATTATTATTATTATTATTATGCGAGCATCCGCCTCTGGAGGACGGCTTGACTCACCCGGGACCACAATAAATACCGCCGAACGAAACGACCCCATTCCAATCAGATCAAGCTCACCCCTCACATGAAATGAACGGAAGATACTGTTGGAAACGTTGGAATTTTCCGTTACGACCCGCCCTTATATATTATTATATTATTATTATTATTATTATAATTATTATTATTATTATTATCATTATTATTATTATGAAGGAAGCCTTTCTCTGAGGGCAGTAGCATTGAATACAACAGCTGTTTCAACGGCATTTAATTTATATAGAATCTTCTCAATTCTTCTTATTATCTTTTTCTCGTCAGCATGTAGCTGGTGTATTAAGTTTCCTTAGGACATGTAAAGATTTTCATTTGTTTTGATACGTTTTACAAGTATTTATAGCATGCAAGGTCGTGTACAATCGGTGGGCGGGTCGGTGGGCAGGGATTTTAATTGGTCGTTGGATGGTAACGAAATCTATCCTTGAGGCGTTTAGATCTGCGTGGTCTGGACGGAGTTATTAGCGTCGGTTGGGTGTTGGTTGGGGTACCCACCTTTTGGGCGGCAGGCTGTACAGTTGACATATCTTCCGCTCGTTCTCTCCCGCTTTCTCTCTCTGCTTCTTCCTCTCTTTCTCTCCCTCTTACTCTCTCTCTTTCTCTCTCTGCAAGTTCCTCTCTCTCTCTCTCTCTCTCATTCTCGTTCGCTCCTTCTCACTCTCTCTCTTTCTCTCTCTGCTTGTTCCTCTCTCTCTCTCTCTCTCTCTCTCTCTCTCTCTCTCTCTCTCGTGGCGGTATACGGAATCGGTTGGTTTCTTGTGCTATTTCTTCTTATGATGGTGGGAAGATACTCTGTTTCTTTTACTGGGTTGATAGTCGGTTTTTTCTCTAATATGTGTAATGCTTCAACATAACGTAGGCGTTTCCGGTCCGGTGCATGGTCAATAATTTCTATGTTCATTATAAGCTCAGCTCTTTCTGGTCTCCTGTTATGTTTTTCCCTATAGTGAATGAAAATGGCCCCTTCTTGAAGGTAGCAGGAGAGACGCTTGGATAGTCTGGTGGTCGTCATCCCGATATAAGAATGGTGGCATCCATCCACCGAGCATGTGAATTCGTAGATGACACTCCTTCTCTTCAAAGACGTTTCTGGGGGCGCCGGGTTGTTTCTAAGAAGCAGCCGGCTGGTTTTCATGTTTTTGTAATAAATTATGAGGCTAATTTTATCACTTTCTGTAGTGGGGGAGACATTTTCACTGATTATTTTCCTTATAGCCTTTTCGTCTTCCAAATATTTGTGGTGCATATAATTTTTATGAAATAGTTTTATAGCTCCACTTTGATCGTTAGTTTCGGTCGTTCTTTCCTGGTGCCATTTATTTATGGAGTCCCTCGTTTGGCGTTCGACCATGCGATTTGAAAAGTTATTGTTGATGAGGACTTGTGTAGACCTTTCGATCTCCCTGGTGGTTTCTCTCCATGTGGAACAGTGTGTAAGGGCGCGGCGGACGAAGGCATCTACCACCGATCTTTTATACCTGTCTGGGCACTCGCTAGACCCATTAAGGCATAGACCGGTTTGTGGGTTTCTTGTAAACCGTGGTGGTGTATCCCGTAGGGGTCTGCTGTACCCGAACGTCCAGGAAGGGTAGGGTACCATCAACGCTGCGTTCACACGTGAAGTGGAGGACGGAGCAATCTTCTAAAGTCTTTCTTAAAGTTTCAAGGTCCTCTTCTCTGTCAACTTTTATGAAGGTGTCGTCTATGTAGCGGTAGTTATTGGAGAGGACAGGGGATCTTATTGAAAACCCTTTCTTCGACGACACTCATGTAGACGTTGGCAAATAGAACCCCTAATGGGGATCCCATTGCCACGCCGTCAATCTGGCAATAAAGATGTCCTCTGTGGGTATTGAATGGTGCCTTCTTGGTGCATATTTCAAGGAGGGCTTTTAGGGCTTCCTCGGGGATGTTCAAAGCCTGTGTGTCCTCACATCTATATACTCTATCGAGGATGTGTTCAATCGTCTCGTCGACTGGAACGTTCGTGAAGAGGCTCTCAACGTCAAGAGAGGCGATGATACCTGTAGACGGAGAGTCTCGGAGTTTACGTAAAAAGTCTGTAGACGACTGTAGACAATACTTGTCAGGGATATATGGCGTAAGAGTTCATTGAGTCTCTTCGCGATTTTGTAAGTTGGAGTTGGGATTTGGCTTATAATAGGACAGAGAGGATTACCAGGCTTGTTGGTTTTTTACGGTGCCGTAAATATACCTGGATTAAAGTCACCCTGGGCAAGGGGAAGCCTGGGAGCATTCCTAGCGGCATGGATTCTTTCGACCGTCCTATTGATGTCTCGTCGGAATGTCTTCGATAGGTCTTGTTGATTTTTATGAATTTGGATTGATCAACCAGTATTTGGTCCAGTTTTTCGTGATATTCAGAGGTCTTGATAAGCACCAGGGCAGCAGCTTTGTCTGCCCTTCTTATTGTTATTTCTTGGTTTGATTTCAAGTTTTTAGCAGTTTCTTTCAATTCTCTGGAAACGCCTACGTTATGTTGAAGCATTACACATATTAGAGGAAAAACCGACTATCAACACGGTAAAAGAAACAGAATTTCTTCCCACCATCATAAAAAGAAATAGCACAAGAAACCAACCGACTCCGCATACCGCCACGAGAGAGATCGAGAGATCAGAGAGAGAGAAGAGGAGAGAGGAAACGAGAGAGAGACAGAGAGAGGAGAGAGAGAGAGAGAGAGAGAATAGAGAGAGAAAAGAGAAAGAGAGAGAGGAGGAACAAGCAGAGAGAGAAAGAGAGAGAGTGAGAAGGAGCGAACGAGAAAGAGAGAGAGAGAGAGAGAGAGGAACTTGCAGAGAGAGAAAAAGAGAGAGTAAGAGAGAGAGAAAAAGAGGAAGAAGCAGAGAGAAAGCGGGAGAGAACGAGCGGAAGATATGTCAACTGCACAGCCTGCCGCCCAAGAGGTGGGTACCCCAACCAACACCCAACGACGCAGCTAACTCCGTCCAGACCACGCAGATCTAAACGCCTCAGGGATAGATTTCGTTACCATCCAAACGACCAATTAAAATCCCTGCCCACGACCCGCCTACCGATTGTACACGACCTCGCATGCTATAAATACTTGTAAAACGTATCTTAATTCACTTTACTGTAAACTCTCATGGATGACTGCCAGTGCACTGTCGACACGTTAGAGGAATAAACCTAAGACAAATGAAAATCTTTACATGTCCTTAGGAAACTTAATACACCAGCTACATGCTGACGAGAAAAAGATAATAAGAAGAATTGAGAAGATTCTATATAAATTAAATGCCGTTGAAAACGGATATTATTATTATTATTATTATTATTATTATTATTATTATTATTATTATTATTATTATTATTATTATTATTGTTGTTGTTGTTGTTGTTATGAAATTCAGTCTCGTGAAGAACAAATTGTTAAAATCTCCAGTTATATATTGAAATGTATTTCTATGTAAAAAAAACATCATCATTATTATTATTATTATTATTATTATTATTATTATTATTATTATTATTATTATATTATTATTTTATTCAAAAGATGAAACCCATTCATATGGAACAGGCCTAGCACAGGGCCACCAACTTGAAATTCAGCTTCCAAAGAATATTATGGTATTCATTAGGTAAAACCAAGACGAGGTAGAGGGAAATACAGAGATAAGAGATACCACTTATTGAAAAAAACATAAATCAATAAATTTACAGACAGAAAAATCTATTAAATTGCAAGAAGAGTATTAGGGCGGTAGGATATTATCATATCAGTTACTTTAGTGCTCCTCTCGTTATAGCACCGGAGGAGTAGTCTCATCCGTGACAAAATTGCTCATTGATATGCCGCCCGCGTTCGAGCCCAGTGGGACAAAATCCACTTACAGGCGTTCGCCCTATTTAGATGTTCGTCTAGAGTGACCATCTCGCCACCGTATAACGCCCACTGCCCATACAAATGGGGGAGATGTGACGCCCGTAGCCATACAAGTTACTGAGAGGCATAAACTTGAGACTTATTATTGCAAAGGTTTAATGGAATGTTGCTCAAGGTGATATTTTCGCTTGCTCGGGAGTAAGCCTACAAACTACTCTGTTGTGGTTGTTGTTGTTGTTGTTGTTCTTGCTGTTGTTTACTGTTGTTGCTCTTGTTTGGGGGGGTAGGAAAGGTTAAAGTAGTCTGAAAAGGGTGTTTTTCGTTGAGTTCAAGATAAAGGAATCTTAGGATAGGATATTTTTTATTATTTATTTAAAGGAAAAATGTGAAAAAATAATGTTCATATTAGACAGTACAGAACAATGATTTCTAATAAAAATATAGTGTAGTTATTTTACTTTTCTTTGGCGAAACAACGCTCTATTCAACCGTTAGATTTTAGCACGCATTCCGGTTAAGCTGGCGGTCGGGTCAGGCCTTGTTTCTTTTTTATCAGATTTCTGAAAGTAATTTTTTATATACTTTGAAAGCTATATGTAACGAACCATCTTTATTCTTTTTAATGGATATGATGATCTCTAGATAAAAATGTTATTATACAATTTACTGAGAGGCTAATTCGAGTTTTATATATATATAGATTAATCACGATGTTATTACTGTAATTTTACTTCCTGATTTCATCTTTCTTATCGACTTAGCATATTAAATTATTTTTATTTTTTCATTTGGATATACTGATGAGCTTGATCCGTATTTTAAAGATCTTTTGGCGGGCTGCTCAGAGATGGTGTTAATTTTGCTTAGTCAAAATTGATCAATTCATTCCAATTTCTGAAATTAAAGCTTAGTTTACCTTGATATAGTGAATCTAGATGTTGAATACTTATGTTTATTTTTGTCATGTGGATATAATGACCAACTTGATACTCATGTTCAAGGGCTTCATGGCGAGCTGCCCTAGAGATGGTGTTGATTTTGCCACCATGAAATTCTATTCTTAAATTATTTTGACGCACTGAATGCTGGATGTGAAGAATTATTTATTAATTTCTTTAATATAGATATATTAATATTCAAGTAAGAGTATTATACAAATTATTGAGAGGCTAACTTGAGACTTACGTTAAATATCAAGGAAGTTCCTAAAAAGTAATAGTAAACTGTAGAATGGGGAGACTAAAATATACTTGGCGAAGGTAAAAAGCAAATTATTCGAGGTGGACGTTACGAGAGGACGAAATAGTGTAATCAAGAGGAAAGTGAAAGGGGAAACAGAGGCCGCGCGATAAAAAAGAGAGAGAAAGGGAGAGAAACTCAATAAGAACTTTAAGGATAAAAAGTTTTGCTACAGGGAAGTAAATTCAGGAAAGGGACGAAAAATGTTATCAATCTCCTCCATTTTCGTTTTTGTAACTTTAAATTTTTAAATTTTAAAAACGTTTTTACGCCATAGGTAACTGGAAAAGTTGTGCATATATATATATATTATATATATATATATATATATATATATATATTATATATATATACGTGTATAATTTCACCGTGTATGTATACATATAATGTTTTATATTATATATATATATATATATATATATATTATATATATATATATATATCTTTCCTTATTTTCGTCTTTATAAACAATTTTCTAACGGTATTTTTACCCCCTTTTTACTCTAAACCATTAATATTCTACCATGAACAATATCCATTAAATGCAATAAATAATTATTTATAATTCATATTCGATCATCAGATGTTTTCCATTATTCGCCTTGTCTCATTTCTCCTCCTAATTTCTAAGATGATCATCAGATTTTCGTATTTATTTTACTTTTTTCTTACACCATTTCCATCCTCTCTACTTTTTTCCATTTCATTATATTCATCATCTTCACTTTTTTTCAGATCATTCCACCTCCTGATTCACTAATAATCTCATTGTGTCGTCCATCTCCTACTAGAATTTATCATTTCCCTTTCCATCATCCTGGGGAGTCCTATGACAGAGGAAATGAATAGATTCATTTCTTCCAAATTTTGGGAGACATTTCCTTGGGGCGCTCCGGAAAAGGGGAAGCTTATATTACACCTTGATATACCTTGATATACCTCCTAATGTCTACTTTACCATCGCCATTTCTTTATCTTTAGGTTCATCTTTATTTATTCATTGACAATTTGCGAATATGACAGCTTTTGATTACGTCAGATTATTTCCTTAAGTTTTGTGTTATTGTTTTTATCTATAACAATGTCTTTAAACGTAATAATTTCGTAATGATTTCCGCATTACTTCTATTTTTTGCCAATCATTTCGTAATAATTTCTGCATTATTTCTATTTTTGCCAATCATTTCGTGATAATTTCTGCATTATTTCTATGTTTTTCAATCATTTCTTAATAATTTCTGCAATATTTCTAGTTTTTTCCTTGTTGTATTTCCGTATATCAACTAGCTTCTACTTTCTGTTATGTGTTTCTTCGACTTATTTGTCAAATATACCCTTATTTTACACCTTTTATTTACTACTATTTTACAGATTTTTTTCTTCTTTGGTATTTACTTTTGACTTTTGTTACTTCATTCAAACAAACATAGCGTTCTTTGGAAGCTTGAATAAAATAAATAATAATAATAATAATAATAATAATAATAATAATAATAATAGTAATCAGATACAGCGCAGAAATAGTGGAATGAACGAAGGCAGAACTCCGCAGCATAGATCAGAAAAACCAGGAAACATATGACAATACACAAAGCACTACACCCAAGAGCAAATACCGACAGACTATACATAACACGAAAGGAAGGAGGGAGAGGACTACTAAATATAGAGGACTGCGTCAACATCGAAAACAGAGCACTGGGGCAATATCTGAAAACCAGTAAGACGAGTGCTAAAGAGTGCATGGGAAGAAGGACTAATAAAAGTAGACGAAGACCAGAAATATACAGAGACAGGAGAAAGACAGACAGAACAGAGGAATGGCA
>NC_087201.1:169998583-170033583 GCF_015104395.2 Macrobrachium nipponense
GTCGACACCGATTTTGTCGATTAAATGGAATTATTACCCCGTTGGATTCGGGCGAAGATTCCTGCTGATCTTGGGATTTCCATTGAATTTGAGATAGATACTTTTAATGTTGGTGGATACAGGCCGAAATATACTCTGTGTGTGTGTGTGTGTGCGTGTGTGTATGTGTGTTTGTGTGTGTGTGTGTAATAACCACAGTGCCCTCATGAGCGGGCAACATGATTTCTTCCATATTTCTTTGAAAGTTGGATCTAATGGTTTTGAAGAAAGTGACAAGCTTATCCAAAAAAAAAAAAAAAAAGAGAAAAAATGCAAAGAATTTGAGAAGTTTAAGAGGGCATTGTGGCTATTACAATTACATATGTATCTGGTAAAAATGACCAGTATATTTTACACACACAGACGGATACACAAACACTCACGCATATATATACACATATATATACACTGTTAAATCTATCATCAATTTCCCTGCATCACTTCTCATATTAAGACGATCTTATCCATTTCCATCCTTTGTCGTTTAGAGCGTAGTCAGGGGATCAGGGGTGAGGTGGGGGCCGATTATTTAAGGAAGAGGGGGGGGAGGGGGGGGGATGGTGTGTCAGCTTACGAACCCCCCAAAATCATTTATCACTTCCAATCCCTATTTTTAGTTAACGAGAATCGATGCAAAAGAGAAATACAAAGGTACGCATTTTTTTCTCTTCCTCCCAGCGAGGGAGAGGGGAGAATGGAAGTAGCCTTTGAAAAAAAATATAGTAAAAAATCTGTTATGCATAAAAAAAAACCATCCAGATAGTGACGCACACATACACACATTCGGTGCACATGTGCACATAAGCCCCACATTGCTCTAGTGTCCAAAAAAGTAGTGAGAGTTTTGCAGTTCAAGCGAGGAAATGTTTAAGTTAATTTTTTTTCATGTTTTAAAGCTACCGAGTACGAATGAATGTTAGCGACGGTAGTAAAAGAAATGTTAGTGTTTTCAGAGCGTTGAAATGTTAGCTTTTTGTTTTCTAGTTAAGAAAATTTGACAGACGGAAATTATGACTGTTAAATTTGAGATGCAGGAAGCAAAGATAGGATAGGTGATGAATGACTCTCTCTCTCTTTCTCTCTCGCTCTCTCTCTCTCTCTCTCCCTCTCTCTCACACACACTCACACATACACACACACAGACACACACACACACACACACACACACACATATATATATATATATATATATATATATATATATATATATATATATATATATATATAAAGATAAATGCCACGAAGGAAAAATATCTTCCAGGTGTGTCGGATTCTAGGCACTAATCCTTTATAATCCCTATCTGTCAGTTATACGAACCTTCTTGATTGTCTTTTCTCTATTTTTTTTGTCAGTATCTGTTCTTCAGTAAAGGGCTTTTAAGTCGAAAGATCTCGCAGACTCCTTCGTTTATTTTTTCCTTCGTGGCATTTATCTTTATTTATGGATTTATCACTTTCCTAACTTTCGTGATTCTGGTTATACATACATATATATATATATATATATATAGCTATATAGAATATATATATATATATATAATATATATATATCATATATAATAATATATATATATATATATATATATATATATATATAATATATATATAACATATATATTATATATGCATGTAAATAAATAATAGATAAATATATATATATATATATATATATATATATATATATATATATATATATATATATATATATATATATAATATATATATATATATATATATATTATATATATATTATATATATCATATATATAAATAGAGAGATATAAAATAAAGCATCGCTTTTTTCCAGGTAAAAAAAAAAGCTCTTCCCCGTAAGTGTTAGCCTCATAGTTTTTTAATCCAGTATTAATCCGTGGAATCGTTGTGTGAACATTTGCAGAATATAAAACCTGGTAAAAAATATCTTTTTTAAATGATTTCACTATATATTCCTGGGCGGTGCGTCATTCTCCAGTAGGAATGTTGTGATTAAGTAGAGTATATCACAAAAAATCGTTGAATAAGGTCCAATTTGCGTACAAATCAATTATTATTATTATTATTTTTTCTTTTTTTTGGTCTATCACAGTCCTCCAAGTCGACTGGGTGGTATTTACAGTGTGGGGTTCCGGGTTGCATCCTGCCTCCTTAGGAGTCCATCACTTTTCTTACTATGTGCGTCGTTTCTAGGATCACACTCTTCTTCATGAGTCCTGGAGCTACTTCAGCCTCTAATTTTTCTAGATTCCTTTTCAGGGATCTTGGGATCGTGACTAGTGTTCCTATGATTATGGGTACAATTTCCACTGGCATATCTCATATCCTTCTTGTTTCTATTTTCAGGTCTTGATACTTATAAATTTTTTCCCTCTCTTTCTATTCAACTCTGGTGTCCTATGGTATTGCGACATCAATAAGTGATACTTTATTCTTGATTTTGTCAATCAACGTCACGTCTGGTCTATTTGCTCGTATCACCCTATCTGTTCTGGTACCGTAGTCCCAGAGGATCTTTGCCTGATCGTTTTCTATCACTCCCTCAGGTTGGTGCTCGTACCACTTATCACGCAAGGTCGCTGATGTTTCTTGCACAGGCTCCAGTGGAGGGCTTTTGCCACTGAATCATGCCTCTTTTTGTACTGGTTCTGTGCAAGTGCCGTACATTCGCTTGCTATGTAGTTTGTGGTTTCATTTTTCGTATTGCACTTCCTACATATGGGAGAGATGTTATTTCCATCTATCGTTCTTTGAACATATCTGGTTCTTAAGGCCTGATCTTGTGCCGCTGTTATCATTCCTTCAGTTTCCTTCTTGAGCTCTCACCTCTGTAGCCATTGCCATGTGTCATCACTGGCTAGTTCTTTAGTTTGTCTCATGTATTGTCCGTGCATTGGTTTGTTGTGCCAGTCCTCTGTTCTGTTTGTCATTCTCCTGTCTCTGTATATTTCTGGGTCTTCGTCTACTTTTATCAGTCCTTCCCATGCACTCTTGAGCCGCTCGTCTTCACTGGTTTTCAGATATTGCCCCAGTTCTCTGTTCTCTATGTTGACGCAGTCCCCTATACTTAGTAGTCCTCTCCCTCCTTCCTTTCGTGTTATGTATATTCTGTCCGTATTTGCTCTTGGGTGTAGCGCTTTGTGTATTGTCATAATTGTTTCCTAGTTTCCTGGTCTATGCTGCGAAGTTTTACCTCCGTCCATTCCACTATTCCTGCGCTGTATCTGATTACTGGCACTACCCATGTGTTTATGGCTTTTATCATAAACACATTATTATTATTATTATTATTATTATTATTATTATTATTATAAATATGTCCTCAGAAAACCATCATCGAGAGAAACGTCACACCCACCAATCAGGACAAGACCATTAATTTGAGAATATATTATAAAACGAAGAAGACAAGCAGCCTGGTGATGAGGAACACGTCAGCAGCCCCCCTTGAAGAAGACGAGCGTGGTCTACCGATACACGTGCCCCATCCGAGGATGCCTCAGCAAATACATCGGCATGACCACCATGCGATTCTCCAAGAGGATCTCCTGCCACGCCCAAGAAGGAGCCATTTATAATCACGCCAGGACTGCCCATAACGTAAGAATAAAAAGGAGTGATATTATACCTAATATCGAAATAATTGACCAAACTGCTGATCCACGACGGTTGCAAATCCTGGAAGCCCTCCATATAGGAAAGGAGAAACCTAACTTGAATATTACCCAAAAAACGTTTCTCCTCCCTACCGCGCCCGAAGATCAACAGCGAACGACCACCCAACAATGCCAAATATCCAGGAGCACCAGCTGGATGATAGGACTCCTGCCGCAGGTAGGACTCCAGACATTCATTCCCCGATACACTACTCGAGTGCTCGCACGGCTGAATCCCTGCAAACGTCGACGAGAAATCTCAGACTTCACCCTAGACCGGCTCAACCAATGAGAACGCGGCTCTAGGATTCGAGCCGCTATAAATATCGGCATGTAACAATCATCACAACCACTAGAGATCTCACCATCAACCAAGTCAGAGATCACTACTGGTGGAGTAGAGTTGAGCCAAAGGTCAATTGTGACCCCCACAGACCAAGGTATATAAATACTGACTAGAAAAAAAAAATAATATAAATCAATAATTAACAAATAATTAAAAACATAAGATGTGCTAGTACATCTCAATCCTACTAACATATAAAATCAATTCCAGTTATCAGGCGATGAACCAAAACTGTATTCCGAGTCTTTCTTCTCTGTCTTGTCCTTGCATGGTGGCTAAACCAGTAATCTAACTTCGCAAGAGGGTATGCCCATCACTTTTTCTTTCTTTAATCTATACTTCACTTTCCCTCCCTCCCTTTTTTCCTTCCACTTTTCCCATCCCGAGTATCCGCCGTTAGGCTTAAACTGGATTGTATCCAGAGGTACTCTTCCTTCTCCCCTATTCCCCACTTCCCTATCCTTATCCTAGTCCTAGTCCAATCTTCACTTCTACTGCTGACCAGCCATGAAGATGACCTACGAGAAGGTTGAAACGTCGCGATAAGCCAGAGCTACACCAGCATTAATACCAGAGACGACCCCGGCCTGACATTGACCTCTCTTATGGAATGATACCAACACCGACGACGACCTCTGCTTGATCTGGACCAGAGGAACGCCTTCCCATATACCAGTATTCTGATAATACCAGTATACTGATAATACCAGTCTTCGGTTAATAAAGCCTGTTCTGAATAAAACACCGCTCTCAGCATTATCCCCAATATGAATATTGGCCAATTATTGCAAAGTATCGCTGAACCAGAAAAGCGAGTAATAAGAAAATTAGAAAAGATAATATATAAGATTAATTCGCTGAATTCTGCCATTTTATCCAACAGTATTATTATTATTATTATTATTATTATCATTATTATTATTATTATTATTATTATTCATAACATGTACGAGATAAAGACATCATATTAACTAACTGTCTACGATTGACGAGCCTATGATGAGAAATTCCCTCCCCCCACCCTCAACAGCTGCAGAAAATGGATCATCTTAGGCCCAAATAAATCACAAGGGCATTAGCTTTGATAAATGAGGCCTATGCCAAGGTACTTAACTTCCGCAAAATTATGTTACATTGAGTTTTTTTTTGGAAAGGGGGAGGTGGAGGGGGCCGGAGGAGTGTGGAAGATTAAGATTATGGTTCCAATGGGCTCATTAGATTCCGAATAGGAGAAAAATTCTTTTCTAGTTTTTGTGAGTGTGTGTGCGTGTTACGTGAGCTACACGATGAGAGAGAGAGAGAGAGAGAGAGAGAGAGAGAGAGAATCATGCTACCTACATTTCAAACTGAAAAAAGATGTTTTTTTACGTGTTTTATTCGATATCTTGAATTTATTGATGAAATGAAAATAGAGAGAGAGAGAGAGAGAGAGAGAGAGAGAGAGAGAGAGAGAGAGAGAGAGAGAGAATAATTTTAAATACATTTCAAACTAAAAAAAAAAATTTTTACGTGTGTTATTCGATATATTGAATTTACTGAGGAAATGAAAATAGCAAAATAGAGAGAGAGAGAGAGAGAGAGAGAGAGAGAGAGAGAGAGAGAGAGAGAGAGAGAGAGAGAACGAAAAGGTAACATACATTTGTTTAAATTTTCCAAAACCTTTTTGTTTTTTGTCATGTGACTTATGCTGTTTTGGATTTACTGAAGCCAGGATATAAGAGAGAGAGAGAGAGAGAGAGAGAGAGAGAGAGAGAGAGAGAGAGAACGAAATTGAGTAAGGCTACATAATACTTTACAAAAATTTTCGAAACCGTATTTTTTTTCACGTGAATTATGCTGTTATAGATTTACTGAAGCCACCAAATAACAGAGAGAGAGAGAGAGAGAGAGAGAGAGAGAGAGAGAGAGAGAGAGAGGGAAAAACTCGCAGGACAGTAATCAGGATCCCAGTGGTCAAAACCTTTGTCTGCCAAGGAAAAAAACCGACAAGACGAACATATAACCAGAAGGGACACTCACTGTCTCAGTTCGTACACCCAAATTAATTCTCACACTCCTGAGGAGGCGGGGGCGCGGGGGGGAGGGGACCCACTGGGTCCTATAGGAGCATAAGAGGGAGTCCCACACAATAAAAGGAGAATAGTGAAGGAGAGGGGAGGACCGTGGAAGAATAGGAGATGATTGTATGGAAACGGAGAGAGAGAGAAAGAGAGAGAGAGAGAGAGAGAGAGAGAGAGAGAGAGAGGAGAGAGAGAGAGAATGGTTCTCTCAACTTTAGGGGAAAGGATATATATTCCTGGAAAGTAGGAAAATCTTCATTTATCGAAGTAAGGAAACTTATTTTTTGATAACGTGATGTGTTTCAGTTCGTTATGTGTGTTTTTTTTATTTAGCTACATATCATTCAATTCTATCTAGCTCTTCTGTTCAGACTCAGCTTATTTATAGAAATAGATAAGTAAGAAATAAAAAAAATGCACAAAAGATTGATGTCGTATATGGTTAACAGAATGTTAGACAAGATCTTTTCATTTCTTTTGCTGCATAATTTTCACAAAAGCTATCTATATCTTAACTTTTATTATCTGCGCTTCTTCTGTCAACCCTCAAATCTTAAAAACTACTGAGGCTAGAGGGCTGCAAACTGATATGTTGATTAACCATTCTTCAGTCATCAAACATACCAAATTGCAGATCCTTATCCTCATTAGTTTTTATTTTATTCAAGGTTAAAGTTAGCCACCATAGTGCACTTTGCAACGATATAGGCCAGGCCACCGCCGTGACGTGGTTAAAGCTTCACGGGTCGCGGGTCATACAGCATTATACCGAGATCACCGAAAGATGGACTTATTTTCGATGGCCTTGATTTTGCGATGTAGCGGCTGTACAGAAAACTTGACTCCGCCAAAGAAACTTGGGTGCATTTTCTACTTATCTTCACAAAGATCAAGCTGCATTGAAACTTGGGCCCATTTTCTATTTGTTTTCACAAAGACCAAACTACATTCAATCAATGCAGTAATTAATAAAAAAAATCACCTGTACGATCCACCAAAAAAGTAACTGCCTTCATTATCCATCACATCATCTACCAACCAACTCGCTCATTAAAATTCATATGCCACGTCCCAGAATATAAACAGAACAACCGAGACGAATTGAGATAAATGAGCAGTTTGAAAAATGCTTGGGTCCCGTCACTCTTTCTCATTTATAAAAGCGCAGCGCTGCTTAATTGCTTCGTCAATCAAGGAATGAATAATGTTACGCTTTTTTTTTTTGCCTGTCGGAGTTCCGACGGAAATCAACTTGGACCTCTTGCATTTTTTTTTATTTAATGGAATGACTGGCGTGGATTAAGACTGATGTTTGGTAGTGCTTGCTAATAACTACTTTTAGAACGATGGATGATGTTAGATATTTGATATATCAATTCTCATTATTCTTCTGATGTCTTTATCAAAATAGCAGTCTCAGTTATATTATACAGGACTCTAAACAATATTCGTATACGCTAATCGAATACAGTCATACCAGTTTCATCATCTTTTTTCATTCGTCTTTCCAAAGTGTAAAATTCTACTATATGAGGTCTATGTCAGATACACAGATTATCATAATATTTCTATTGAATAATTTGTTTAGACATTTATGTATATATTTATAATAAAAGGAACCCATAAAGACACCAAAATATAGAAAGTAAGTATACTATATTTCAGAGACTGCTGTTTCCCTCTTCAGGTAGGTTATTCATTACCTATCTGAAGAGTGAGAGAGACAGTAGGCTCGGAAATATAGTACTTAACTTTCTATATTTTGGCGTTTTTATGGGCTC
Source organism: Macrobrachium nipponense (assembly GCF_015104395.2). Taxonomy (NCBI): domain Eukaryota; kingdom Metazoa; phylum Arthropoda; class Malacostraca; order Decapoda; family Palaemonidae; genus Macrobrachium; species Macrobrachium nipponense. The sequence goes on from NC_087201.1 coordinate 170,006,460, forward strand.
CTTTTCTTAGATGGAATTCTGTTGTAAAGGAACATTTTTACCAGTCATATAATTATATATACACATAATATATACATATATATAATCATTTATTTATACAACATTCCGTATACTCCTCAATACTTCAAGCATATATTTTAACTCCCCCCTTGCTCCTTCAACAACATCAAAGGGCCATAAATATTCAGCCACTTATCTAAATCAAACACTCGTCGAATATTTATGGGAACAAGCAGTTGGCTGCCATAAATTTCTAATCAAATTGGTAGGTCCCACAGAAGCGATACTTTCCATATAAGTAACATACATTATTCATGTACTTGAATTTACATCAGGTCTCAGGTCTCTCTCTCTCTCTCTCTCTCTCTCTCTCTCTCTCTCTCTCTCTCTCTCTCTTCTCAGTAAACAGTTCTTCAGTTCCCATCTGATTACTGATCATTTTTTTTATTAATTACTCTCTCTCTCTCTCTCTCTCTCTCTCTCTCTCTCTCAAACAGTTCTTCAGTTCCATCTGATTACTGATCATTCTTTATAATTACTCTCTCTCTCTCTCTCTCTCTCTCTCTCTCTCTCTCTCTCTCTCTCTCTCTCAAACAGTGTCTAACAGTTCCATTCATTGTATACTAATATTTTTATAAATACTCTTTTTCTCTTTGTCTGTCTGGCCCCCCCTCTCTCTCTCTCAAAAAAAAAAAAAAAATCTTCGACTAGAAAATATTAGACATGACATATTTATTTTTTTATTTCCACTTGGTTCTGATACGTTTTTTTGTTTGTTTGTTTGTTTGTGATGTTTTTTATTTTTTTTTTTTTTTTTTTTTTTTTTTTTTTTAACAAGGCCAAGAGGAAACGGATAATATTTCACGAGAATAAGCGGAAGGAATTTTCATCTTTATCCATTTTCATTGCATGCTATCGAACCTCTCAGTTCCAGAGGTCGTGCAATTGAAGGGTCAGTACTGAACTATCATTCTCGATTTGCTTAATTTATTCATTTATTTTCTTTAATATGTGCTATCTCTTCTTTCTGTACTCCCCTTTATCCTCCTCTTACTACTTCCTAATGAACGCCTTAATATTCTTTGGAAGCTTGAATTTCGAGTCAATGGCCCCTTTTGTGGGGTTCTTCCATATGAATAGGTTCATCTTCAAAATAATAATAATAATAATAATAATAATAATATAATAATAATAATAATAATAATAATAATAATAATAATAATAATAATAATAATATGTGGCGCCGTGGAGGAGTGGGTTAGGTCGTCAATAGACTTAAGTCAAGTTAAGCAACATTGGGGCTGGTCAGTCCGTTGGATGGGTGACCGCTCTCCTCGGCGTTGATTCCTTGGGAAAGGATCTTTACCATAATTTCCTCAGTCTACTCAGCTGTAAATGATAGTACCTATCCCTGATGGGGTAGGGTCCAGCTATGGGTTAAATAGAAAAACTCAGCAATGATGGAAAGAAAATGATGGAATAAACGACAACGACGTAAATGGAACCTCTGGCAACAGAGGAGCTTCGTCGGCAACCAGGTATTCAACCCAATTGTAGGGGAAGACGGTCAGGTACTTGGAGGTCGTCATCCCAGCAACTGATCACCACAACGACAGTAATCAACAGCCTGAGATTGGAGCTACAGAGGCAAAAAGGAAGAAATGACAAGAGAAGAAAATAAGGAAATATGGAGATGCTACATCAGAAGCAACCCGACGGAGAGAGGATATAGAAGAAGATTGGTCAACATCTGGAATGAGAGGAATAACACCCCCCAAACAGAGCAGAGGCTGGCAGACCAAGTAAGGAACATAAAGAAAAAGAACTGGCTCTCCCCAACAGAAAAGAAGAAGAACGGAAAGGGAAATGTCACAGACAACGAATTACACGAAGACGAACTGAGAGACGATGCCACAGAAGACGACAGGAGGATGAGGTATCAAACAACGACACACGAAGAAACACCGACGAAGTAACAGAGAGGACGGAATGGGTAGAAAAGATTAGACAATGGATGGAGCCAGATACAGAGAGAACAAAGATCCCCTCCATGAAAGCCTACAACACCAAGAAATTAAGGGAGAAAACAAGTGAGGTCAATGAAATAATGGGCCTAATACACACCACCAATATCACAGAAACAAATAACTTGACATATGCAGGAGCAAGATTAGTAGCAGAACTGATGGGGATTCGAACACCAACACCACCGTCACAACCAATCCCAACAGAAACCAAAACAGCAACCTCCTTGGAAAAGGCGCCTGGAAAAGCAAATCATGGTGATAAGATCTGACTTGAGTAAACTGAAAGAGATGGCCAGAAAAAAAGGCTAAGAAGCAAGGAAAACAAGGGAGGAACTCAACGAGAAAGACAAAGTACAAGAGAGGGGACTAAACAACACAATAGAAGATGTAAAACAGAGGCTTAAGGCCAAAGCACACAAGATCCAACGGTACATGAACAGGAATAAGGGATACCAACAGAACAAACTATTCGGAACCAACCAGAAAAGACTATACAGCCAACTAAGAGGTGAAGACAACCACCCAGAAATTCCTGAAGCCGAACCAAGTAAGAGACTCTGGGAAAAACATATGGAGCAATCCGGTATCACACAACAAACATGCAACATGGCTCCAGGAAGTCAAGGAAGAAGAAACAGGGAGAATAAAAACAAAAGATTCACGACAGACACAGTCAGACACCAACTAAAGAAAACCTGCCAAACTGGAAAGCCCCCAGGTCCGATGAAGTCCTATGGATACTGGCTCAAAAACTTCAAGGCCCTACACCCACGAATAGCAGAACAACTCCAGCATTGTATCTCAAATCACCAAGCACCCAAATGGATGACCACAGGAAGAACATCCTTAGTACAAAAAGACAAGAGTAAGGAAATATAGCCAGTAACTACAGGCCTATCACCTGCTACCAATAATGTGGAAGTTACTAACAGGTATCATCAGTGAAAGGTCTTATACAGCTACCTAGAGGAGACAAAACACATCCCCCACCAACAGAAAGGCTGCAGAAGGAAGTGTAGGGGCACAAAAGACCACTCCTCATAGACAAAATGGTAATGAAGAACAGTAGGAGAAGGAAAACCAACCTAAGCATGGCATGGATAGAACTATAAGAAAGCCTTCGACATGATACCACACACATGGCTAATAGAATGCCTGAAAATATATTGGGCAGAGGAAAATACCATCAGCATTCCTCAAAAAATACAATGTCGCAACTGGAATACAATACTTGTCCAAAGCTCTGGAATAAGACTAGCAGAGGTTAATATCAGGAGAGGGATCTTTCCAGGGCGACCTCACTTGTCCCCCAACTACTCTTTGCTGTAGTAAGCCCATGATTCCCACCATGAACAAAAGTAGTACAGAAGATGGATGCCGGGGTACCAACTCAAGAAAAGAGGCAACAAAATCAACCATCTGATGTTCATGGACGACATCAAGCTGTATGGTAAGAGCATCAAGGAAATAGATACCCTAATCCAGACTGTAAGGATTGTATCTGGGGACATCAGGATGGAGTTTGGAATAGAAAAAAATGCGCCTTAGTCAACATACAAAAAGGCAAAGTAACGAGACTGAAGGGAATAAAGCTACCAGATGGGAGCAACATCAAACACAATTAGATGAGACAGGATACAAATACCTGGGAATAATGGAAGGAGGAGATATAAACACCAAGAAGATGAAGGACACGATCAGGAAAGAAATATTATGCAGAGACTCAAGGCGATACTCAAGTCAAAACTCAATGCCGGAAATATGATAAAAGCCATAAACGACATGGGGCAGTGCCAGTAATCAGATACAAAAGCCGCAGGGGGGGAATAGTGGCTGGGAATGGACGAAGGCAGAACTCCACAGCATAGATAAGAACCAGGAAACAAATGACAATACACAAAGCACTTACACCCAAGAGCAAATACGGACAGACTATACATAACACGAAAGGAAGGAGGGAGAGGACTACTAAGTATAGAGGACTGCGTCAACATCGAAAACAGAGCACTGGGGCAATATCTGAAAAACCAGTGAAGACGAGTGGCTAAAGAGTGCATGGGAAGAAGGACTAATAAATGTAGACGAAGACCCAGAAATATACAGAGACAGGAGAAAGACAGAAAGAACAGAGGACTGGCACAACAAACCAATGCACGGACAATACATGAGACAGACTAAAGAACTAGCCAGCGATGACAATTGGCAATGGCTACAGAGGGGAGAGCTAAAGAAGGAAACTGAAGGAATGATAACAGCGCACAAGATCAGGCCCTAAGAACCAGATATGTTCAAAGTATGATAGATGGAAATAACATCTCTCCCATATGTAGGAAGTGCAATACGAAAAATGAAACCATAAACCACATAGCAAGTGAATGCCCGGCACTTGCACAGAACCAGTACAAAAAGAGGCATGATTCAGTGGCAAAGCCCTCCACTGGAGCCTGTGCAAGAAACATCAGCTACCTTGCAGTAATAAGTGGTACGAGCACCAACCTGAAGGAGTGATAGAAAACGATCAGGCAAAGATCCTCTGGGACTATGGTATCAGAACGGATAGGGTGATACGTGCAAACAGACCAGACGTGACGTTGATTGACAAAGTCAAGAAGAAAGTATCACTCATTGATGTCGCAATACCATGGGACACCAGAGTTGAAGAGAAAGAGAGGGAAAAAATGGATAAGTATCAAGATCTGAAAATAGAAAAAAATAAGAAGGATATGGATATGCCTGTGGAAATCGTACCATAATCATAGGAGCACTAGGCACGATCCCAAGATCCCTGAAAAGGAATCTGGAAAAACTAGAGGCTGAAGTAGCTCCGGGCCTCATGCAGAGGAGTGTGATCCTAGAAACGGCACACATAGTAAGAAAAGTGATGGACTCCTAAGGAGGCAGGATGCAACCCGGAACCCCACACTATAAATACCACCCAGTCGAATTGGAGGACTGTGATAGAGCAAAAAAAAAAAAAAAAAAAAAAAAAAAATAATAATATGGCTGTTTCCACTTCATTTAATTTATAGTTTCATATCAAGTTTCCTAAGGACGTAATAATAATAATAATAATAATAATAATAATAATAATAATAATAATAATATAATTAGTACATAAATTAGACCTTATTCAACTCTGTACACGGTTTTAGGGTTATGCTCACGTAATCACAAATAATAATAATAATAATAATGAATTACTTTTGAGGCCTGTGCACTTGACAAATGTTTTTTTCTAAATGAAATACCTAGTATTTCCTGGATTCTAGGTTAGAGATATAAGCCCTTTTCAGTTATTATTCCTTGTAATAAATGTGGAAATGTGAGCAGCATTATAGTTTCACAATTCACTCAACAATTTCATATGTATTCGCAAATATTTTTGTTCCGAAAGACTCTAAATCATGTACACGAAAATAAAGGAAGTTGAATGTCACCACCGGAGAAATAAAAAAAGAAAAAGGAATTAAAAAATTTACGGAAATGAGAACCATTATAGTAGGAAATAATAAATAGTGGATAATATATTGAACATATTACACACTGCGTTACGATATAAACCAAATTTATTGTATATATGAATTTCCAGCCGATTATGAATATGAAGATATGCTATTGCTCGTTTGCACCTAAGTATATATATATATATATATATATATATATATATATATATATATATCTATATATATATATATATATATATATATATATATATATGCATGAAGCTACAAAATGTCCCATGATATCTAATTCTCTCTACCTCGGAATTAATATATTTTCATATATGTTAACAGAAGGGGAATTGTTTGGTTGATAAGAAATTCGTTTGACTCATGGACTCGAACTAAGGAAACCACGAATTCAGGGATGTACAGTTACTCAAATAAAAATTTCCCCTTCGGTAAACATATATGTAATTATATCAATGCTGAGGCAGGGCGAATTAGATATTAAAGGATATTTTGTAGAATATGCTTGTATATGAATCACGGGTAATGTAATAAAATTATTTTTCGGATATATATATAATATTATATATATATATATATAACTATACTCCATCTATATATATTATATATATATATATCTATATATATATAATATAATATATATATATATATATATTAAGATATAGATAGATAGATGATAGATAGATAGATATATATATATATATATTAATATATATAAAAGAATATTATAAATAAAGGTTTCTTTTGCCACGAAGGAAAACAAATTTGAAAGCGCTTTTTTCATTTTTTTTCCTTCGTGGCAAAAAAACCTTTCTTTATACATAGCATCACGTTTTATATAATTCGTGATCAAGTTATTCATATATATATATATATATATATATATATTATATATATATATATATATATATATATAGTATATACTGTAAATATATATCCATATAATTTTTCTATCATCCATTCCAAAATTTTGCTAAAAAACAGAAAGTTTCCCTGTTATCCTCCTACTCAGTGCATCTCTTACACGCGATTAGTCATTAAGGAATGTTCAGATTCCCATTCCCGGTGAAACTACCGATATTGGAATTGCGCCGCGTTCGAAATTCCAACCATTATGACCAAGTGCTCTCGTGGAGTTTCGTCGTAACTATAATAAAGGAGTTTATAGAGTTCATAGTGCACTTATTTCGTAATATGGAGTAACTTCTTGTGTTTAATGTTGTTCAGTTCAGCGATACAACCACACACATACATACACACACGCAGACGAAAGCGATGATTAGTTTCAATTGCCAATAAGTGTATTTTTATACATTTTTAAAAAATAAATAGTAAAGTAGATTGAAGAACTTCAGAGAGAGAGAGAGAGAGGAGAGAGAGTAGAGAGAGAGAGATTTTTTAGAGAGAGATTTTATGAAAATTTTTATTACTAGATTGGAAAATAACTGTTTTTTTTTTTTGGAGAGAGAGAGAGAGAGAGAGAGATTTTATTGATTTTATTGAATATTGAAATGATTAAATGGGAAAATAACTGCTTTATTGACAGAGGAGAAGAGAGAGAGAGAGAGAGAGAGAGATTTTTTTTTTTTTATTTTTTTTTTTTATTGAATATTAGTTGATTAAATGGGCCGTTTAAAATAACTGCTTATTAGAGAGAGAGAGAGAGAGAGAGAGAGAGAGAGATTTATGAAAATATTAGTAATTAGATTGGAAAATAACTGCTTTAATTGACAAAGGAGAGAGAGAGCGAGAAGAGAGAGTGAGAGAGAAGAGAGAGAGAGAGAGAGAGAGACGAGATGATTTATGAAAAATAATTAGTAATTAGATTGGAAAATAACTGCTTTATTGAGAGTTAGAGAGAGAGAGAGAGAGAGAGAGAGAGAGAGAGATTAAGTAATTACCCGAAGTCAATCTGACATCTCCTCAGCGAGATGTCTCATCCAGTCCACTTGTGGCTTTAATTCCTGATTGGTATTCTTGGGGAAAATTCGGGCTCTTGGAATGCCTTTGTAGGGATTTCCCATTATTGGATATCAGCCGTTGATGTCAGCCATGGTTGTCAGCTGTTGATGTCAGCCATAGAGGTTAGTCACGAATGTCAGCCGTTGATGTCAACCGTAGATGTAAGCCATGGATGTCAGCTGTGGATGTCAGCCGTGGATGCCAGCCATGGATATCAGCTGTAGATGTCAGCTGTGGATGTTAGCCATGTATATCCACGAGTGTCTGCCGTGGACGTCAGCCGTGGATGTCAGTCACGAAAGTCAGCCGTGGATGTCAGCCAAGGGGAGTTGGAGTATGAATTATGTGGTGTTTCGATTAGGACGATAAGGGAACAAAGAGAGAGAGAGAGAGAGAGAGAGAGAGAGAGAGAGAGAGAGAGAGAGAGGAATGGTTATAAATACATAAAACAGATATTGTACTGGTTACTAAACTTCTGTATAGTTTAATGTTGGAAATTCGGTATGTAAAAAGCTTTATATATATTAATATATATATATACCTTATATTATATATATATATATATATATATGTAAGTGTTTACATCAATAAAAATATGGAATGTTAGTCCATATATAAAAGACTAAAACTAAAGAGGTCAACCAGATTGCTTGCAGGAATGTGATCAGACTAGAGACGCTAAAGATGACGTTATACAATAAAAGTACGTCTAAGATAACATGCCGTCACCTGTAGTCATTCAATTGTTTTATAAACATTAGTCCAAGCTCCCTGCTTGAGACAACTACCCCGACCTATAATTCAAACGGCCTACGTGATCTGTAGCGTGTCTCATTTGATTGTGTGTTCGTATGAAACTATGTCATTTGTATGTATGTTTCATATGTTATCGCAACTACTGTCTGTTCCTTCATAACTTGTAACAGAGATGGTAGACAGGCAGAACAGAGTTAGCTATCGTCATTAGAAGACCTGTATCTCTTTACCTAAGCTTTATCATGTAGAGAGAACAGAAGTAGCCATCATCATTGGCAGAAGCGATCAAGCTATCGTTATTAGAAGACTTGTACAATCATACCTGATCTTTCAGCATGTAAAACTTAAGAAGAATATATATATATACTCCGTGTTTTCTACAAGAACCTCCTCACCATGAGTTTACATCATCGTCATAAACAAGAAGATAATCCCGACTTCGTAAGTGATCTACAAACCCCAAAACACTCCATTGAAGATGGAAGTGCAATACCAACCGACTTAGCGTAAGATTATCGCAAGTCTAACATTACCTCATAGGGCGCCTTATCATACAAGGACAAAAGCCCATAATATAGTATTATCTTTCTTATTATATAACTATATATATATATATTATCTATAAATATATAATATATATATATGTATATATATACATATATATATCTATGATTATATCTAATATATTATATATATATATATACTATATATATAATATATAGATATTATATATAATATATATATATATATATATATATTATTAATAGATATATAATGACTATATATTATATATTGCTATATATATATATATATATATAATACCAGATATATATATATATTCATATATGATATATACTATATATATATTATATTATATATAGCATATCTATATATAAATTATATATAATTATATCTATTATTATAAAGTAAATATATATATAAATATATATAATATATATATCTATATATATATATAGTATATTACCCTTATCGTCCATTACAACTCCAACCATTTACTGATCCCTAATTTGTTATCAAATACCCCAAACGATCCCACTGCTCGCCATTCAGTCCAGGTAATCAAACGTCCTCATTATACTTTGCTCCTGTGCTATCATTATCACAGGATTTCATCGAGGCATTATACTCGTTCCTACCCCTTTCATCTCCTTTGCATTGTACGAATGCTATCCAAATATGCTTTTCAATGGGGTGGATTTTTTTTCTTTACTCGAAATGAGCATTCGCTCTTCTGTTCCATAAAGGCGATTAGGTTAAACAATCCTCTTTACAAAGGACTTAGAACTTAGACAATTATTTGCTTTAGAAATCTTAAAACATAATGAAGTTTATGCAGTGTTTGTTGTGATTTGTGGAAATATTTTTCATTGAGTATAACAAAGATCTATTCACAGAAAACTCTGATTCATTCATCTTACCATATCAAAATCCATTGACTTCAATTAGACTAAAGTAGGCCTATGGAGAAAATGTCTAGTTACTATAGTTCTTAGACGACGATGGTGAAATGATTTTAGAAGTAACTATTAATAAAACTAAATTAATAGTGAATTTATTAAAGACTTTTTTAAAACTCTTTGATTTTAATTGTTTGTTACTACTGCACATACTGTTTTCAGCCTGGCATAGTGTGAGGGGGTGGGGGAAGGGAGAAGGGGGGAGGGGGGAGGGGGAGGGGGGCGGTTGAGTCAGCCTCACAAACACCACTACGGCGTCGAAATGGGAGAGAGAAATTCTCTTAATTTCGTCTGCTATTCTCGCCCCTTTTTTCGTGATAGGAAGGAGGAGGAGGAGGAGGAGGAGGAGGAAGAGGAGGAGGAGGAGGAGGAGGAGGAGGAGGAAGAGGAGGAGGAGGAGGAGGAGGAGGAGGAGGAGGAGAAGAGGAGGAGGAGGAGGAGGCGAGAGAAAGCCTTGAAAACTCCTGGTGATCACCTGACGACCGTCCTTTGATCTGCGATTGAACAGCGCGCCATCAAAAGAGGACTGAACAGCCCAGTTCAAGTCAGGCTCCGGAGAGAAATGGAGGAACTGGAAATAACGATTGTGGCCTTTCACAAAAGAGGATGGAGACAGGTAAAGGCGTCCAAGGGAGCATTTCCCCCTTTTGGAAGGACTTCGAGGAAGTCGTCAAATGAGGGTTTCTTTTTTTTCTCTCAAGAAGCATCACCACAAAGAATTGGTGCTCAGAGGAAAAACAATTATATCATCGATTATTGTCAGAGGTTTTCTGTTTGAGATAAATGAATCTTCAGAAATAATTCTCCAGTGCTTTATGTAATAATAAGGAGACCTCAATGTTTACCACCCGTAGTGTTTCATATTAGACCTGTTCATATTCTCATTAGTTTTCTGTCAATGAAAACAAATGCGATGGCTCAGTCTATCCATCTACACTTTTCCTATCCGCCCTCAGATCTTAAAAACTACTGAAACTAAAGAGCTGCAAATTGGTATGGTTATCATCCACTCTGGCATCATCGCACATACCAAATTGCAGCCCTCTAGCCACAGTAGTGTTTATTTTACTTAAGGTTAAATGTAGCCATAATCGTACTTTTAACACAGCTACAGGCCACCACAGGAGCATGGCTGGGTTTCATGGACCGAGGCTGAGGCCACCAACGGACCGCGGCTGAGTTTCATGGGCCGTGGCTGAAAGTTTCACACAGACAACTTGATTGCGCCGAAGAAACTTTGGAATATTTTTTTTTTTTTTACCTGTTTTGGAGTTACAAAGACTTTCGTCTATTGACACATACGTGACTTGAACTTGTCTCAGCTTCCATATATCATCGTATATGTTTTAAGGATATTTCATAGAGTTATTCAAACATTCCCAAAATATACTGCCTTTAAATTTTCCTAACGAATTTTGGCTTCAATCCAGTCAGACGAAACGGCATTATATACCAGGAACATAATTTGAGATTTAAAAGACTTTACGAAAACACATGAAATCACATTTGCTGCAACACGACACTCATGAATTTCAAGTTTGAAATCTGAATATATTCCTGACATTAAAGTCTGTGTTAACAACATCAATATCGCCATGACAGATGCGTTTATACATTTATGACAGTGTTATATTGTTCATCGCCACATATTTCCAATTAAACTGTGATACGAGATCAGCCCCCTAGAAAAAAAAAGGTACTGATCGATTACAAGATAATCCATCTCAGTAATTGAAATTGTATTTCATAGTGGCACAGTTAATTTTTTTTAAAAACACGTTATATCCTTTTGGAGATAAATGCATGATTCTGGTTTAAAAAAAAAAAAAAAAAAAAATAAGCTGACCCTGCTCTCGCTTCCATAGCATGTGCGCGGCCGTTATGGACAATGTAATGATGGAGAGAGAGAGGCGAAGTACATCAAGGGAAGGAAGGCAACTCGGTTTCCACATCTCTCTTTCAGTTTCCCCTTAATAACGAGAGACTTTGGCTGTTATGAATATGCATTTTCTGTCGCCGCACATGATAGAAAAAGTGTGTGTGTGAGAGAGAGAGAGAGAGAGAGAGAGAGAGATCTATCGTGTCGCTCAGAACAAAAAGCCCCGTTACCATAGAAACGTTGGCTAAATCTCTAAGCCTCCAGGCTGTGACTTAAAAAGCGTTCCATTTAGGACGTTTGGCAAATGACGTGCTGGAGTGTCCGCGAATTGCTGGATGAAAGCTGTGAACTTAAACCTGTGGTAAACATGGATATATATATATATATATATATATATATATAGTATATATATATATATATATATATATATATATATCACACAGAGAGAGAGAGAGAGAGAATCTACCGGTCATTTTTACCAGATACATATGAAATTGCAATAGCCACAATGCCCTCTTAACTTCTGGTAGTGTATAACGAACCCACGATACCATAATAATAACGTGTTCTCCTTGCCGACCTACAATTTCATATATATGTACATACATACATACACACACACACACATATATATATATATATATATATATATATATATAATATATATAAATTATAAAATTATATATATAATAATATATATATAGGATATATATATATATATATAATATATTAAATTGTATATATATACATATATAATATATATAAATATATATATATATAATATTATATATATTATAATATTATAAGTATTATATATATAATATATAAGTATATAATTATATATATAAATATAAATTGTATATATATGCATACGAAGAATCAGTTTACATATAACCTAATATTAGTAAAAAATAGCGCTCAAATTCGAGTTTGTTAACATTATAAATCCACACTTTCCACGCATGCAAGATTAAGTACATCCCTCCCAAAGTAACACGAGAATTAAATTGACTCAACTTTCCAGTAATGCAAAATAAAACATGAAAATCACATTTATCTAGCAAGAGAAAAGATCCACTTCCTTCCTACTAAGAATAGAGGTAATTCCCAACAAATGACGATTCTGAATCGACTAGAACTGCTTAATTCTGAGAGCTATGTCACCCAGGAATTTTATCAAGAGTTCGTTGTTGCACTGAAGTTACAAGGTCTTGCTGAGTGCTGAAGTCTCGTAGCTCTGTTGATTACCCAATTCCACCGTGTGGTATCAGGTCAGAAGGTTTATTGTTCACCAGGTGGATACTGATTTCAGTGGCATTTATTTTTTAACTCCTTTTAACGCTTTTCTCTACTTTCTGTATTTCAATTTATTTCCTCTTCTTTCTAATGAACAGCATATTCTTTGGAGGTTTGGATTACAAGACAGTGGTCCCTTTGGTAGGCTCTTTCTATATGAATGAGGTTCGTTTTCTTATCAATAACTATAATTCAGTGGTCTATATGTAAGGACACCAGTGATCATTTCTTACAGCTAGATAGTACTTAAGTAATAACAATCGAACTAGTAGCAGAACTTGTAATAGTAGGAATAGTTGTGATATTACAATTACTGGTTGAATAGTACCCAATGGAGCATCTTACCTTATAATACTCACAAACACAAGTCTGGGCACTATATTTTTCGAAATATTACGGTTTGTGAAAACTGATACAATGGCGTATCATATATATAATATGTATATATATATATACACACATACATATATGTTATACACACACACATATATATATGTGTGTATATATATACATATATATATATATATATATATATATATATATATTATATATATATAGCTATATATATATATATATATGTAAGTCTCATCGCTTGGCGATAGACTTTTTTGTGTTCTCCTTACGACTGTCATTCGTAAGTATTTCTGGTTCCCTCTCATTCCCTTCCCTTGGATATCTTAGCTAGGAGTGGTTCTTTCTTAACTAAAGGAGATGATTCAAACAGACAAGTTGAACAAAGATAACAACTTTATTCTGTAACTCCATACTAGGAGATGCAGCTCGGTCGGGAGACCGATATGTTTGATGGTTGGCGCGGAACTGCCATTCTAAAGCATCGCGTCGATAGCGGAACATTAGCTATCTCAGCAATTCATATAAAAACATACGTAGTCCGCCGGCTCGGAAGGTACAAGTTTCCGGCGTAGGTTAACAGGTCACCGCTTCCCATGGAAGTTGTTGTGCAAAGTTATCATAAACATAAAATGTTGACAAAGCTCTGAGCTAGATCAGGCTACTGCAGACAGCGCATAGCGTAATCTAGATCTGCTTTGGTCACGTAGGACCCTCCTAATGCCATGACCTCAGGTCATGGGTTTATATTTACAGATCTTGTAAATTTAATAAATGTATTTATTACATTAGGCTCGGAACTGCTACCTATTCAAGCCTTGAATAACAAAAAAAAAAAAATTACTTTAAACATTGTTCATAGGAGCGTGCTCGTAACATACGTCTAGGTAATAAGTGATTAAATGCATAAAAAGGTTCTGTTACATACCCTTGTTGGACATATTCATAAACAAAGATAAACGCATGGAAAATATAGATCCATGTTTGGTAACAATAATGATTAGGTACCACAAAATAATAAAAGGTAAAAATCAAAAGATTAACATGTATACATGATTAATATGATAACAGGTAACCTGATTAAGAATAATGGTTACTAAATAATGATTATAGCATGATCATGGATAATTGGTAAAGAGTACTTGACACTCTTTGTAATAGATAATATAATTGTACAATGGTATAATAGTATAACTATGTAATTCTGCAGAAATGCAATATATAGGGCTGATATATTTTTATTAGGTGCCCGAAAATACCTTTAGGAATATATTAATGTAATATATTGGGCTATAATGTTTTATTAGGTGCCCGGGAGATACTTTAACTGTTCAAATGCAAAGGCGTGAGTCTTTTTCCTTGTCCTACATTTGCCAGCATACGGACCGCTTTTCACACACAACACAATTCCAGACAATTCCCTAGGCACAAACTGAAGTGGCCAGGTTCAGGCGGCCCTAAACTCAAACGACTTGAGTTTAACGGTACGTCATCTAGACGGGCCAATACGTTCCCTTGGAGATCCTTCTGTTTACGCCTCAGCCTACGCCAAGCAAAGATGTTGACGGCGATAACCAATATGGCCGTCACGCTGAACACGGCTAGCAGAATGTAGTAGCGAAAGATTTTCTCCACCTGCATAAGTCGGTGACGCGTGGGTCATCTCAGCCAGTTGCGTCAAACGATGAGCCACTCGCGCGTTGTATGGGAGAGGTAGTGACGGGATGATTGGGTGGATGCCCAAGTGGTAGTTCGCGAAATACGCCTTCTCACGTATTATCGTGTTGACCGCTCTGACGGTGTAGTTTGTAGATGTCCCCGTACAACCATCGGCTGCTACGAAGATATGGGGCATGGGCGGTGGTACCGTCCCGGACACACGACGTCGAATCCGGCCTTATCATAACGGATCCAGGAACCATTATTCATCCTGTAATTGAATTTATTACCGTAAAAGGGATAAAGTTTCCCCAGACAACCTTCGCTTGTATGAGAGAGAGAGCCGTTTAGCACTATGCCTAACTCACATGAATCCGTTGATATATGATAGAATTCAAAAGAGTCAGCTGTACAAAATTTTATTATTCATGGCTTCTGAACAGTGAGTGAGTTTATCTAAGTCTTTAATGACTGTAAATGATTTCTTATCAGAAGAAATCAGTACATGCCCCGTCAAATTGGATATTACTGGATTTGAGTTATTCGTCATGAAAGTAGGAAAACGGTGCTATTTTGTATGATTGCCCAGCATCGGAAGAATCAAAAGGAATTGTGATCATAATTCTATAATTTTCAACGCTGACTGATATTAGGCCTATAATAGAACTCTACTTTATGGGCGTCTAATAAAGGAATATAACCTAGTTTCTCCCGTCCGTTTTCCAAAGTTAACGTCAGATCTTTAATAGGCATGAGGTGAGGAGATAACACACCCTTTGTTGCTAACGTAATTGCTTCTACGTAATCTTTTGACTTTTCAATAAAATGTGATATTTTCACACGGATATGATCTATTTTTCGAACTATAGTAAGCTAACGTAGCCAGCAAATGTTGAACTTCCATGACCTGATCGATATTATTTGAATGTTCATTAACGATACTCATTATTTGATTGATCGAAGATAACTGGCTGCGAAGTTTCAGACAAAGCCAATTCTGTTTTTGTGTTGTTCAAAACTCAATTCTTTTATTTTGATTATTTATCTTAAGGCGATTTGAAATTCCTAAGCCTAGATTCGCAAACTGATCCTAAGATGTTTAGTCCAGCCAGAATAAGCGGGTTGCGGCGTTCGAGAGTATTGTGCCTCGCACAGACCGCCTCAGACCAAGGAGTTCACGAGCGAGTTCTTCTGCCTCGGCGGTTTTATTTTGTATGTCATAAGACAACATTTCGGCGACGCTTAGTGTTTGAGCTAGCGAAATCTCTGAGTTAGCATGAAAAGTTTACGTTCGTGCATTTCCTTAAGCGAAATAGCAAACAACCTCATCAGGTCATTCTTTCTAAGTTAAGGACGTCATCTTCAGGCAAGAAAAATCGCATGCATATCTACTTCTATAACAATATTACTTGACACGATGAATACATCATCTATTCTCTCGATAATCGAGCCATGATTAAATTCTATTTCTTTCGTCCTAGCGCTCTTTCCATACAACAAAGATGTCTGAATACACAATATCACTCCCAACAATAACAGATTCATTTTTGAAACCTGCAATGAGTAAAAACATATGTAATAACTCGCGTAAAAGAATAGGTTTACATACAATATGATTAATAGATATATATAAATAAATTATTATACAAGTTTCATAAATACAACCATTTTTTCCCTCACTCCATCTCTAATCCTTAGATTCTGATATGTGCCAATGGGACTATTCTCACATCAGTGGGTTTGGATACATTTTTGAACCCTAACTCTATTGGCCGTTAAATTTTCTAAAATGTTAAACGGGCCTTCAAACTTAGGTGTCAGTTTATAATTTAAACCTTTACGTACGTATACTTGTATGTATACCTGATCGCCCACGGCATATGTTCTAGTTGGCTTAGCTATTTTATCATGATTTTTTTCATTATTATTTGTGCTTCTTCTAGATTCTTACGAAGTATATTATATCGACTTATGCTTTGCATCCATAACATCCTTTATAGGATTTGATAAATTAGTTGTAGGCTTTAAGATGTGGAAAGGCGTTCTAGCCGGGATACCGTACAGTGCCTCGTGCGGTGTCATTTTAATAGACACATGATACGAGTGATTAAGTGTGCTTAGTACCGCAGGTATGGCAATGTCCAGTTGGGGGTCTGCCCCCCCTCCCCCCATGGTGACCCTTAGAATGTTTAAAACTTACGATTTGCCCTTTCCACTAGCCCATTAGACTCTGGGATGATAGATCATGGTATTGGATTTTCTTTATACAAAGGAATTCGCACAAGGAGTTAAGGAAATGATTATTGAACGTCCCGCCCGAGTCTGAGATAATGATGTGTGGAATTCCATGTTTACAAATGTAGCACTCGTAAAACTTCCTAGCGCACTCGACCGCGGTTTTCGTTTTAAGCGCTATAAGTTCTGTATATCGAGTCAAAGCGTCTATAATTACTAGGAGGTGCTTATTTCCTCTGTCTGACTCGTAAAATCCTGTTAATAAATCTAAATGTACTCTTTCAAAGGGTTGATTTGGCACGGGTAAGCCCCTAGGCTGACAGGTGCTTTTCGTTGTTGTGCCCTTTGTATTCTTGACAAGTGCGACAATTTGCTATATGCTTTTTTTATATCTGTAAGCATCGTATGCCAATAAAATAAGGATTTGGCTTTCTGTGACATCAAGGAATAACCCGGGTGTCCGTGCAGTGGATTTTCATGCAACCATTTTAAGACAAGTGGGTATGAGTGAGATAGGCACCCAACCACCTGGTTGTTATTCAAACTGCGGTGTGTTGCGGGTTTTCCTCGTCACGGATCTACACAGGATATTGTCCTGTATGATATAATTCTGCTGCTTATACTTTAGGTATTCCTTTTCCTTCGGATTTTCCGTTTAACGCAATGATGATTTTTTCTATTTGCGGATCTTTTCTTTGTTCTGTCTGTAATAGTTCAGCACTCCAGCCCAGATCTTCCTGTTCAGATATAGTTTTAACAATGGGCGTGGAGGTTGAGATATCTATTAATTCAGCTAATGGCTCGGTACAAGATGAAGAGGGGTTGCGTGATAATGCGTCAGCAATGATATTTGCTTTCCCAGGTAAATACCCGATCCTCGCGCCAAAGTCCTGAATGATCATGTGCCACCGAGTTCGCTTGGGGCTGTGACTAAAGCCTTTAAAGAAGTCGGTTAGGGGCTTATGATCAGTGAGAACCTTGACGGGATAACCGTATATTATGATTTAAAATGCACGAGTGAATTAACAATAGCGAGCCCTTCCTTGTCTATTACTGCATATTTACTTTCGGAAGGTCTCAGTTTACGTGAATAAAAAGCTATAGGGAAAAACTGTTTATCATATTGTTGAACGCAATACCCCACCTACTCCTAGGTCTGAGGCGTCTGTTGCTATGAAAAATTCCTTACCGAAGTCAGGAAATTTCAAGATAGGAGAACTACACAGTTCATCTTTCAATTTATCGAACGCCTGTTGATGAATTTCAGACATACGAAATCTACGCCCTTTTTTATAAGATCGGTTAGGGGAGCGGCTATGATTGAGTAGTTGCGTATAAAGCGGCGGTAGTAGCCGCTACAGCCTAAAAATTGCTGTATTCCCTTGACGTTAGTATGGTAGCCGGAAAGTTAATGGATTAGGGGATAGCCGACACCTTATCCATGGACGACTTTAAAGACCTTCACTAGAAACCGTGAAACCTAGATAGACTAGTTCTGTTTTAAAAAAATTCACACTTACTATCTTTACCCTTAAATTATGCTGCCTTAATCTTTGTAGCACTAACTCTAATTTACGTAAATGTTCTTCTAATGTGTTGGAAAAGATTACTAGGTCGTCCATGTAGGCATGTAGGATATCTCCTAACAAGTCTCCAAACACACGATGTTTATCATACGAGTAAAAGTTATAGGAGCACAACGTAAACCAAAAAGGCATACGCAAAAAAAAAAAGTTCATAATGTCCCCTGGCTGTGCTGAAGGCAGTGTATGGGGATACTCTCTTGTTCCAACGGAATCTGATGAAATCCTTTTAGTAAGTCTAAGCTTGTGAAATATTGTTCTGACCTAGTAGAGATAGGATATCATCGGTACATGGTACTGGGAATCTGTCAGGGATTGTTTCTTCATTTAAACGACGAAAATCTACGCATATCCGCCAAGTTCGATCTTTTTTCGGTACTACTATTAACGGAAAATTATAAGGGCTGTTTGATTTCCTAATGACTCCTTCTTTTAACATTTTACCTACTTCCTCTGTTATCTCATTCTGAAATTTCATAGGAAGTCGGTACGAAGGTACATAGATTTACTTTCTGTTTGCCTTGAGCCTATTTGGTGCTCGATGACATCCGTTTTCCTAAGGTTCCATCCGTAGTGGAAAAAACATCATGATATTTAGTTTAAAAGATTCAAGAAATTTTCTGCTGAATTTCTTCTTCTTGAATGTCCGTTATTGCTTTTTGTTCTTTATAGATTGCAAAAGGGATTCATCCGCAACTGATTGAGCGTGATTTATCTCAGCTACGGTAAGAATGCGATGTTTATAAACTTCGGCATCCAAGATATGTTGATTTTTGTGGATTACTAAAGTGGTATTCAAATGATTACAGACTTCGATGTTACATTGTTGTTGTTGAGCCGACTGTATAAATGGCTTGTGTGACGGATAATCCGTGTGTTTTCAGAGTTTCGGAAAGGATTAATGTTCCAGATCCTGGCAAGGTTCTCTTTACACGCATAATATGTTTGAAGTTACGTTAGGCTCGAGAGTTTGAGTGCAAGCTGATATTATGGCGGGTGAGCGAGAGTTCTGTTGGGTTGCCTGTATTAGTTTCTTGGTTCATGAGACAGGTGATTGGTTCTGTAATGTAAGTGACAACTCTGTCTGTCTCTTTATTATCTAAAAATAACTGATTTTAGGGTATTAGAAGACCTATAGAATTTCCCTTTGATATACACGCCGTGTTTTGCAGGTGCTAAGATAATATTTTGAGTGCCCATAGACGGGTATCCGATAATTACTGCGGGATACATATTAATGTTTTTGTTACAACGACAAAGGTATCAGCAAACGTGCGCTTACCGACCTTGTACTGTACATGAGTTACGCCCACAACATTTAATTCATTATTCCCTATGCTGAGAGCCTTATTCCGGACTTTTCTATAGGGAAATTTGAAAGAGTAAATGATGAGTCCTTAAATCCCATGATATTACGTGGACTACCAGAATCAAAGAACAAAGTGAATGACTTTATGGTCCAAATTTACTGCATGTAAGGTTGGTCGCAACTTCGGTCTTGACTAATAATTGCATGAATTTGTTGCAAATCTACGGAACCTGCACAGATTTTTTTGATTCGGCCGTGTGTTTCATAGGAAAATCAATTGCCTCACAATGATCTGATAAATGATTAAAGCTGATATTTGATACAAAAGATGTTGATATTGATGACCCAACATCGCCCTCCTCCCCCCTTGGAGTGAACTACGTGGTATTTGTTTTGTTTATCACACCTTGAAAATTCGCTTGCCCTTGCGGAGTTCTGGCTAGACGGCCCAGGAACAGAGGTACCTGAAGCACGATTTGTTTGTTTCTGCTGTTGTGCAGAATTTCCGTTTGGTTGTTTCTTCTATAGTACTGAGGGACCCTTCTTCTTATTTGCACTGGCAACTGGTTGCGTGTTTGTAGCATTCTGCTGTTGATTCCTCGAGTAGCAACGGTTATATGAATGAGTTGAACTATTGTGTATTGAACAAAAACGCGTCCGACAGTCTGAAATCATGTGACCTGGTCGTTTACAGTTATAACAAACCATCCCTGCAACTTGATTATTATTATGTACCACATTTACTTGTTGTGGCTTGTTCTCATTTTTTGCAAAAACTTGAATGAGCGAAGGATCTAGGTCGGTACATTTAGACATGTGTTTTTTGATTTGTTTATACACATCTAATTCCGTACTGTCGGGCATTAGCTTTTTAAACACAATACGCACCCCAAAGCTACAGGCAACATGACTGCCATACAGATTAAATATACCAAGTGTATGAAAACATTCACTGCAATATTGGATCTTGTAACCCACGTGGAGTTACGTAAGTTTCCTATGTTCATTAACCGGTGGGCAATTACTGCCTCCCGTTCTACAACACTAGGCTGAGCCATTAGAAGCTTGTTTACGCGTAGAACTCGAAGAACCCATAACGATATTTACCTCCAGGACCTTGAACAGGAAAATTAGTGTCCTGAACCAAGTTAGTTTTACTTCTGGAGATTTTTGGTTTTATAGGTGTTCCTCTTGTACGCGGTGTTTTTTCCGACTGATACGATTCTAACTGTTTCACTAGCACTGTACAAATACAAACGTCCACTGCGCAAACGCATATTCAATATGAAAAATAAAAATGTGTTGCAAATAATAGTGGAAAAAACCCACAAAAAGATCAGATAAGTACAGATAATTTGATAAGATATAGGAGAATTCTGCAAGAAACGATTAACAACAACGAGAAGAGAAAAAAAAATTAATCTGCGGGCGAGAACTCGTAGTTGAAGATTGATCCTGTAATGAAGGAAGATTAATATAGCGAACAACTCACCCCCAGAATACTGGATGATCGACTCCTGATGAAAACACACTTCACTGAGGAAAAGACCTGAATAGATAAAAATAAAAATGGTACTTAGCTCCAGATTATATTGCGAAGGATTGTTGACATGGGATGACGTCTCAGTTCCTGTCTAAGTCTCGCGTCGGAAGTCGTGATGACGTCACGGTCTTCTCTCGGTGCACAATGCGTGGAGAAGTCCAAGATTGATGACGTCACAGCCTCCGTCCTTGCACTACTGCCTCTAGCTGTACTCTCTGCGTCCTTGCTCGTGATCGGGTGATGTTTCCTGTGTTTGTTTTTCTTCTTTTCCGTTGATGTTCGAATGCTGCTCTCGTCCGGTGTAAGATTCTCGAAGATAAGTGACACAGTCGCTCAAACGTCGGTGTTAATGCTTGTATTCCTCTCGATGAAGGACATAGCTGCGACTTCATAAACTGTTGCGTTGATTGAAGATCCCGTTTCCCTCTGTTTAGTTTGATGTTGAAGGTGGAAGTTAGTTCGTTGTAGACCCTTCGGTCTGGCTGATATTGGGTCTTGTTAATTATATTCTTCGTTATACGCTGCCACCACATGTAAGTCTCATCGCTTGGCGATAGACTTTTTTTGTGTTCTCCTTACGACTGTCATTCGTAAGTATTTCTGGTTCCTCTCATCTCCCTGGATATCTTAGTAGAGTGGTTCTTTCTAACTAAAGGAGATGATTCAAACAGACAAGTTGAACAAAGATAACAACTTTATTCTGTAACTCCATACTAGGAGATGCAGCTCGGTCGGGTAGACCGATATGTTTTGATGGTTGGCGCGGAACTGCCATTCTAAAGCATCGCGTCGATAGCGGAACATTAGCTATCTCAGCAATTCATATAAAAACATACGTAGTCCGCCGGCTCGGAAGTTACAAGTTTCCGGCGTAGGTTAACAGGTCAAACCGCTTCCCATGGAAGTTGTTGTGCAAAGTTATCATAAACATAAAATGTTGACAAAGCTCTGAGCTAGATCAGGCTACTGCAGACAGCGCATAGCGTAATCTAGATCTGCTTTGGTTCACGTAGGACCCTCCTAATGCCATGACCTCAGGTCATGGGTTTATATTTACAGATCTTGTAAATTTAATAAATGTATTTATTACATATATATATATATATATATATATATATATATATATATATATATATTATATATATATAATATAATATATATATATATATATATATATATATATATATATATATAGAGGCTTTGTCGTGAGTGTAAATCGTGATGAATTATAAAATATTCAATTAAAACCCATAGGCTCAAAGAAAACTTGCCCTTAGTCCTAGTACAAACTTAAGGGATTAAAGTGTATTTTGAACAATCAATGAATATTTACAGTCAAGAAATGGAAGTGATATTATTCACATATTTAAACATGTTTGTAACTTCTTTGCCTTCACGGGAAATATTCTAACATCAAATAACATTTTCCAGGCTCCTAATAAAGCAGCTTTTGGAAAATAAAAATCATTAGAATTAAGGTGTCATTGATTGAAATGGACGAATAAAGATAACAGCAATAGATAAAGATAGCGTATTAATGAAGTAGCTAATAATGGAAAGAGGTTAAATCGTTGGTAAATCTATTTAAATACAACGACTGCTTCATTACAATAAGCCACTATGGCTTCCTATCAAACGCACACTAGGGATTATTTGTTAGATAACATACCACAAAAGAATATGATGAAATTAAAATAATTTTGGGTAAAGAAACTATTAAATTATCCTCGTATATAAACAGGTTTTTCAGGACCTTTCAAAATGAAGGTAAGTTGCTTGAAACAACCTACCTCTCTAGTTTGGACGTCATGTCTTCCAGGAATACAAAATAGACGAAAAAGAGAGAGAAAAAAAAAAACAATGCAAGTGAAACTGAATTCATGAAGAATTTTATCGTTAATGAGAGCTGGAGAAAGGGGGTTAACAGCGTATAAGATATTTTTCAAGATTACAGAGAATACACATTACACAGGAAGAAAAATAAGGCTGAATTATAATAGTATATTCTCATCAACAGTTTTGCTTGAACAGGCTACAATTCAGTTGTACTCCAAGCCTATGTTCTTCTTTCTCCAGCTAAAATTAATCAGTTGGCATTTATAATTTATACAGTTTGGTAATAAGTAATCTTAAAGGGAATTTTAGCTGTTTCTATAATATTAATGTGAATATTTGAATCTCTGATATGATGCTAATTTTGGAAAATATAGTACACTCGCTCATGCGTACGAGAACGACTCCTCACTCATCCAACACAAATACAGCATTTATGTTTATATAGGATATTATATTATATAGTATATATATACATATATATATATAATATATATATATATATATATATATATATATATATATATACTATGTATGTATA
Organism: Macrobrachium nipponense; assembly: GCF_015104395.2. NCBI lineage: Eukaryota > Metazoa > Arthropoda > Malacostraca > Decapoda > Palaemonidae > Macrobrachium > Macrobrachium nipponense. The sequence goes on from NC_087201.1 coordinate 170,030,382, forward strand.
AATATAAATATATATATATATATATATATATATATATATATATAATATATATCTATATCTATATATATATATATATTCACACTCTAAGCTACTGGTTACAAAACAGCCCCTCATAAATCTTCAATTACGTTGGCTCTGAACTTATTATGTAAAAATTTGTTTCATTAATCTCCGTCTGTCTGTCTGTCTGTCTTTCTCTCTCTCTCACGGCTGGCTTCTCCTTATAGTACCCAAAGGAACACGTTTTTAATTAAAGTATGAGACGTTGAATTCCCAAGATGATGACAGTTAATCTTCCTGATTATAAATCTCTCTCTCTCTCTCTCTCTCTCTCTCTCTCTCTCTCTCTCTCTCTCTCTCTCTCTCTCTCTCAGTATAGAATTGAGCGTGCATCAAAAGGTTTTGGTTTGGTAAAGTGATAAAAAATTATTTCAAACTATTATTCCAGACACCTTATATTATGAGTCTCTCTCTCTTCTCTCTCTCTCCTCTCCTCCGTCTCTCTCTCTCTCTCTCCTCTCTCTCCTCCTCTCTCTCCTTTAACTAAGTTGTGCAGACGTAGATCTATTCACCAAGAAACCAAAAGTTATCAAAGCTATTTATAGTACTTCAGCGTCTATACTGAACGTGAATGATCTCAACCATGAACGGATATTAAAAAATCTTGATAAATTGATATTTTCACGAAGATTGGGATTAAAATGTCGCTATATCTCTGATGTGATTACACTAGTTCCTTTTTTTCAATTTTTTATATTAAATGGATTCTTCGCCATACAATCTCCTAAAACTTGTCTTAAAGACTTAACTTAGCTTCCTTCAGAACTTCAGAACTTCAAACGAAGATTCAGTAGATTACTTCCCTAATACTCTCTCCTTGCATTTTGATACATTTTGCATATATTTGCTAATTAATCAATTAATGGATTAATTTTTGAATAAGTTGGATCTCTTCTTTCTGTATTCCCCCTTTCCTCCTCTTACTTCTTCCTAATGAACACCTTAATATTCTTTGGAAGCTTAAATTTCAAGTCACTGGCCCCTTTGGTGAGTTTGTTCCATATGAATAGGTTTCATCCTGTTAATAATAATAATAAAAATAATAATGATAATAATAATAATACAATAGCTGTTTCAACGGCATTTAATTTATATAGAATCTTCTCAATTCTTCTTTATTATCTTTTTCTCGTCAGCATGTAGCTGGTGTATTAAGTTTCCTAAGGACATGTAAAGATTTTCATTTGTCTTAGGTTTATTCCTCTAACTGTCGACAGCGCACAGGCAGTCATCTATGAGAGTTTACAGTACAGTGAATTAAGATACGTTTTTCAAGTATTTATAGCATGCAAGGTCGTGTACAATCGACCTTGCATGCTATAAATACTTGTAAAACAGCTATTGTATTCAATGCTACTGCCCTAGAGAAGGCCTCCTTCCTAATAATAATAATAATAATAATAATTAATATGCTGGAGAAGACCTTTATTAAATACAGGTTTTATTGAAAATAAATGGATACTTCAGCCGCAAATAGTTTGTATAGAAGTTTCTCTGCTCTTATTGCTGACTTTTCTTCTGTACTCAAATTGGCTATTAAAACACCCAATGTGGGATTCATGTCAAAAACGTGGTATTTGTCAAAAACGTTGGTATTTGTCAAATAGAATATATTATAGAAAATGCAGTACAGATTGGATCTTTTGTCGAGTAGGCTTAACATCAGTTTGTACTGCATTTTGGATAATATATTCAATTTGACAAATACCACGTTTTTTTTACATGAATCCCCCATTTGGCGTTTTAATAGCTAATTTGAGTACAGAAGAAAAGTCAGTATTAAGAAGAATAGTGAAAAATTCTATACAGAATAAACTCTGCTGAAATAGCCATTATTTTCAATAATAATAATAATAATAATAATAATAATAATAATAATAATAATAATAATAATAATAATAATAATAATAATAATAATAATGTTAAGATTACGCAGTTATGTTGCTACTAAGATTACATCACACTGCTTGATACTACTTCTGAATGTCAGATGTTATTCTGTTCGGACACAAGAACTTATTATATAGTTATATGGTATTAGTAAGGGTACCATCACTAAGAAGAGATTGAGAAACCGCTGCGTCAGACTGAACCTACAAGACTAATAAGCGATCTGGCAAAAGATGTATTATTCCACTGTACCTTCTCACCCGTACCCGAAGATAATGTCTCTGGCGTTATTAGGTAGGGGTGCTGGGTGGGTGGCGGAAGGAATTTAGGCTGTGGGAATGGGGGTGGGGTTGGGGAATGTGGGGGTGAAGATGGTTGGATGGCTAGCGAACTACGCTCGGGACCTCAAAATCGAAATCATATTTGTTTCGGTGTGAAATATGCGTAGAATTCTCGTTTGTTTTGCGAGATTTTTCGCGTCAGCTTCCCCAACCCCCCACGGGCAGATGAACGATGATTTATTATAGCCCATCTGAATGAGATTCACGCAGCCTTTTGCAGACTTACGACGAGAATTCCGAAAAGAAAACCTTGTCTCTCGCGTTGAAGTATTTGTTCGTTTTTTTTTTTTTTTCCCTGATGGCAGATGGTACTTTAAACAAAAGGTTTTTAGAGGTTATTGAATTTTTTTTGGTGCGTGGGGGGTGGTGGGTGGTGCGGGCTTGTGATGAATCCTCTTTCCTGGGTAAATATAAGGGTTTCCATTATGTTTAAATTTGCGAATTTGAAAATACATTCTGTTCGTATGAAAACGTTTTTGTTTAAAAAAAATAATCTCATGGACAATTTGTTAGCTTGGTGGAGCTACAAAGATATGATGAAAATATCAGTAAATAGAATTAATTTATATATATATATATATATATATATATATATATATATATATATATATATATATATATATATATGCACACGATGGAATTATGAATGTTATCAGTAAAATCAAGATTAGAGAAATAGTAATTCTTTATATATCATATATATATATATATATATATATATATATATATATATATATATATATTATATATCATATATTATATGTGAATTTATATCCCTAATCTTATGTACTGATAATATTCACTATCTTTGTAGTACCACCAAACTAAAGAATTGGCCATGTGATTGTTTTCCTAAATAAAAATAAAAAAAAAAAAAAAAAATTCCAAGAACCTCAAAAAAGTCCCATCTG
>NC_087201.1:170036717-170046717 GCF_015104395.2 Macrobrachium nipponense
CTGAACTCTTGTCTCTCTTTGGTGTCTCTTCTTTGTCTCTTCAAAGATAGATAATATCCCAGAATCTCTCCCTGTATCTTACATTACTAAGATAATTATATAAATGAAAGATAACAGGAAATCGAATAACAGAGTGATTGTCTATGTAAAGGCTAATGTTATACCGGTAATTATGACCCGTAGCAAACTATTGTTAATTACTTAAACTAAGGTTGTGTTCCTAGAGAGAGAGAGAGAGAGAGAGAGAAGAGAGAGGAGAGAGAGAGAGAGAGAGAGAGAGAAGTCCATTTAACATGAGTGATCAGAATTTTTTTTAAAAAGTTATTGATCTTTTTCTCTATCGACGCGTGCTCTCTGTCTCTGTCTGTCTGTCTCCCTCTCTCTCTCTCTCTCTCTCTAATGCATATATATAGACATATATATATATATATATATATATATATATATATATATATATATATATATATATATATATATATATATATATATATATATATATATATACAGAGAGAGAGAGAGAGAGAGAGAGAGAGAGAGAGAGAGAGAGAGAGAGAGAGAGAAAACGGATCCATCATCAATTTAAAAAAATGCATATCTGCTTCTTAAATTGACGGAGGATCGCTTCACTCAAAAGATGACGCACCACCAAAATTACCCTGCTGGAATGAGAACTTGCAGCAGCGGAAGAAGCTGAGAAAATTAGCCCTCCGGAAATGAATCTTTTTTTTGAGAGATTAATTACGGATGCAAATGGCTGCCTTAATTCGGTGTAGTTTTAAACTCGTGTTGTTTTCGTTCTCCAGGCTACAGGTGTAAGTGAATTGTGATGATTTCCCGAGAACGGAAAGGAAAAAATGAAAATCGCAGAATAATTGATGATGGATTCGTCTCTCTCTCTCACTCTCTCTCTCTCTCTCTCTCTCTCTCTCTCTCTCTCTCTCTCTCTCTCCTGGATCATTATTAAGTAAAAGGAGTATTACATATAAAATCCCATAACTGCTTTTTATAAAAAATAAAAATTTAGTTATCTTCTGAACCTATATTGTTCCCCCCTTTCCCCCCCCCCCCCCCCCCCACTTCTCTCTCTCTCTCTCTCTCTCTCTCCCCAGGATGGTTATAAGGAAAAGGGAGTGTTACATACCAAATCCCATAACTGCTTCATATATACGTATATATATATATATATATATATATATATATATATATATATATATATATATATATATATATATAATAATAATAATGTATGAATTTTAAGTCATTTTCTGAACGTATATTTTTTCGTTTTCTAGTAAGCCTTTGTTTGGTGAATCGTAATTACTTTATATACGAAATCAAAGAAACTACAGAAAATAGATATTTCAGTTATTTCCTGAAGCTATGGTATAATTTTTCCAGTAAAATTACACCAACTAAATTGTGATTATTTTATATACGAAGCAAAAAAGTTACAGAAAAATAAATATTTCATTTGTTTAACGAACCTGTAGTATCATTTTCTGAGGCCTTTTCAAATGAATTGTGATTATTTTATACAGAGAAATGAATATTTCAGCTATTTCCTAAAGCTACAGTTTTCTAGTAAAATTACACCAAGTGAATTGTGATTATTTTGAGAACAGAGCAAAAAAAGAAAAAATGAAAAGCTATAGTAAAATAAACATTTAATTGGTTTATTGAACCTGTAGTCTCATTTTCTGAGTTTTTTTCCAAATGAAATGTGATTATTTTATGTACGAGGTCAAATGCTATAAATAAACAAATATTGAATTTATATTGTAAAGTGAGGGAATGCAGGGTAAGTGAGAATTTTTCTTAACGATATTATTCATAACTAAACAGCAGTCGATATTGTTCATAACGCCCTAGGCATCAATAAGTACACCACTGAATTCAACGTTAGTTTACCCTGCGTACAAAAGCAGAAGAAAAATAAATGCGTGATCTGACCTCCAGCTTACTCGTAACTCGTGCAAGCTTTTATCCTCCCGCATAAATTGTAAACATTATATTCCTAACTTAACGTAAATTAAAACATGCTAAAATCTACGATCAAATAGAACCTTGTTTCACCAATGAAAATAAAAATAAATATGCTATATTTTATTAGAAATAAAGCATAAATATCCTATCCTAAAATTCCTGAATCTTCAACTCAATGTGAATCACCTTTTTCAGAACTTTTTAGGGCCTTCCATACGCCTTTCCTAGCCCCTCAACAACAGTAACAACAACAAGTAGTTTGTAGGCTTACTCTCCGAGTAAACGAAAAAGAAAATATATAAGATACAACACAGACGTTACTTTACTTCTTTTTTTTTAAGAGAAGCAATATGATATTTAGTACAGATATTATTTTACCCTATTCACGAAAGCGAAACCATTCAAATTTTAGTACAGACATTAGTCTGCTAATAAAACAATAAATTACTTAATAAAGATGCTACTTTATTATCTGTACAAACACAAGATTTAATGCAGATGTTACTATATACTTTATTCTGTTTACAAAAAAACACAAGGTTTAATGCAGGCATTACCTTACTCTGTTAAAAATACAATGAATTATTTAATACATGTGTTACTTTATTCTTACTTGACTCTGTTAATAAAACAATAAAATATTTAATACAGATGTTACTTTACTCTGTTTGCAAAAAACACAAGACTTAATGCAAACGTTACTTTATTCCGTTTACAAAAACACAAGATTTAGTTCAGACGTTACTTTACTTTATAAAAAACAATAAGATATTTAATACAGATGTTACTTTACTCGGCTTACAAAAATACTAGTTAATGCAGACGTTACTTAACTCGATAAATTAACAGCAAATTATTTAATACAGATAATACTGTACTCCGTAAAAACACAAGATTTAGTACAGATGTTACTTTATTCTGTTTAAAAAAAATATAAGATTTAATGCAGACGTTACTTTACTCTATAAAATAACAATACATGATTTAATACAGGTGTTACTTTACTCTGTTTATAAAAAAACACAAGATTTAGTACAGACGTTACTTATTCTATATATAAAAAAAAAGATTATTTAAAACAGATATTACTTTACTCTGTTTACAAAAAATACAAGATTTAATCGAGACGTTACTTAACTCTATAAAATAACAATAACTTATCTAATACAGATATTACTTTACTCTGTTTACAAAAAACGCAAGAGTTAGTACAGACGTTACTCTACTCTGTTTAAAAAAATACGCAATACGAGGCATATAATAACACTTAAAATGAAGAAATCACATACACCCACATTCAATTCCGACGCCCCGTCGCTCGGAGCACCGAAAAAAAGGGGATCATTTCTCTCCGAAAGTGACCCCATTTAACGTTGGGAAACGCCCCTCTCTCGACGAAGCATCGTGGAGGACAGAGATTTCGTTCTTTCTTAAATAAGGCCTCGTTCATACGGGGAGTCCCAGAGCGATCGTTAAACCGTTCGTTTCGCCCGAGAAGTTATCAGGAAGGGGTCGTTCGGATGAACAGTTTCCCTGCGAGTTACGGCTTCGCCTCCCCACTTCTGGTTGTGAGTGCGTAAATGAAGATGCCAAAGATGCCCCTTTGAGAGGTCTTGATTTCTGTTTGGCCGTGTGTGTGTCTGTCTGTGTCCGTGCCTTTTGTCGTCGATATACATAAATATATGAGCTACTCATTAGCATACAGCAATCACGAACAGTAGCAGCATATTAGAATTTGTAGATCAGTCTTTGGAATGAGACGAATATTATATTTAATCCAAAGCCAACAAGAATTTCATTCAAATTCGTAATTCCTACGAATTTTACCAAACATTAGTTTTTCTTTGAACAGAGAATGCAACGTTTGTGTAGCATATTATTATTATTATTATTATTATTATTATTATTATTACATTATTATTATTTTTTTTTTTTTGCTCTATCACAGTCCTCCAATTCGACTGGGTGGTATTTATAGTGTGGGGTTCCGGGTTGCATCCTGCCTCCTTAGGAGTCCATCACTTTTCTTACTATGAGTGCCGTTTCTAGGATCACACTCTTCTGCATGAGTCCTGGAGCTACTTCAGCCTCTAGTTTTTCTAGATTCCTTTTCAGGGATCTTGGGATCGTGCCTAGTGCTCCTATGATTATGGGTACGATTTCCACTGGCATATCCCATATCCTTCTTATTTCTATTTTCAGATCTTGATACTTATCCATTTTTTCCCTCTCTTTCTCTTCAACTCTGGTGTCCCATGGTATTGCGACATCAATGAGTGATACTTTCTTCTTGACTTTGTCAATCAACGTCACGTCTGGTCTGTTTGCACGTATCACCCTATCCGTTCTGATACCATAGTCCCAGAGGATCTTTGCCTGATCGTTTTCTATCACTCCTTCAGGTTGGTGCTCGTACCACTTATTACTGCAAGGTAGCTGATGTTTCTTGCACAGGCTCCAGTGGAGGGCTTTTGCCACTGAATCATGCCTCTTTTTGTACTGGTTCTGTGCAAGTGCCGGACATTCGCTTGTTATGTGGTTTATGGTTTCATTTTTCGTATTGCACTTCCTACATATGGAGACGAGACGTTATTTTACCACCTATCGTACTTTGAACATATCTGGTTCTTAGGGCCTGATCTTGTGCCGCTGTTATCATTCCTTCAGTTTCCTTCTTTAGCTCTCCCCTCTGTAGCCATTGCCAATTGTCATCGCTGGCTAGTTCTTTAGTCTGTCTCATGTATTGTCCGTGCATTGGTTTGTTGTGCCAGTCCTCTGTTCTTTCTGTCTTTCTCCTGTCTCTGTATATTTCTGGGTCTTCGTCTACTTTTATTAGTCCTTCTTCCCATGCACTCTTTAGCCACTCGTCTTCACTGGTTTTCAGATATTGCCCCAGTGCTCTGTTTTCGATGTTGACGCAGTCCTCTATACTTAGTAGTCCTCTCCCTCCTTCCTTTCGTGTTATGTATAGTCTGTCCGTATTTGCTCTTGGGTGTAGTGCTTTGTGTATTGTCATTTGTTTCCTGGTTTTCTGATCTATGCTGCGGAGTTCTGCCTTCGTCCATTCCACTATTCCTGCGCTGTATCTGATTACTGGCACTGCCCATGTGTTTATGGCTTTTATCATATTTCCGGCGTTCAGTTTTGACTTGAGTATCGCCTTGAGTCTCTGCATATATTCTTTCCTGATCGTGTCCTTCATCTCTTGGTGTTTTATATCTCCTCCTTCCATTATTCCCAGGTATTTGTATCCTGTCTCATCTATGTGTTTGATGTTGCTCCCATCTGGTAGCTTTATCCCTTCAGTTCTCGTTACTTTGCCTTTTTGTATGTTGACTAAGGCGCATTTTTCTATTCCAAACTCCATCCTGATGTCCCCAGATACAATCCTTACAGTCTGGATTAGGGTATCTATTTCCTTGATGCTCTTACCATTATTATTATTATTATTATTATTATTATTATTATTATTATTATTATTATTATTATTATTATTATTATTATTATTATTTTGTTCTAATGGGTCCACAATAATAAAAAATGTTGCGAGTTCGTGTATAATTTCTTCTTTTGTTTTTTTGACTGAAGATGAACCCAGGGAAGGGTTCGAAAGCTTTGTAAAGGGGTTTTAGATTATAAACGAATTCGCAACATTTTCTTAGAACATTATATATACTCTCGCGATAGAGACTTTTTCCCAATTATTATTATTATTATTATTATTATTATTATTATTATTATTATTATTATTATTATTCAGAAGATGAGAAATCTATTCATATGGAACAAACCCACCAAAGGGGCCACTGACCTGAAATTCAGGCTTCCAAAGAATATGGTGTTAATTATGAAGTAACTGAAGGTAGAGGGAAATACATAATGAAGCGATCTCATTTAATAAGGAAAAAAATTAACGAATTAATAAAATAAATGAAAGCATAAAAATAGATTGAGGAGCTATTATATATCCTTTTACAATCATCTTTCTCCCATGAAGCAATCATCTCTGAGCATCAGCAGATGAAACTGCAAGCGAAATGAAAGATACCTGAAGATAAACAAGACATCAGCTGCTGCTACATTAAGCATCCAAACTGCTAAATCGAGCGAACGCGTAGCGGAGATAACTCAGGCAATGTCAGTCAAGTCATATAGCGACGGTCGTTAGCACCGCTCGTATAAGCCTTTATTGGGATCATTCTATTCAGACGTCTCAGCTAAGTGTGGCTGTTATTTTCTCTGTCTTTTCTTCTTTCTTCTTTTTCTTCTTACTCCTCCCTTTCTCTCTCCTCCTTTTTCTTCTTTTTCTTCTTCTCCTCCTTCTCTTCCTCCTTCTTCCTTCTTCTCCCTCTCCTCCTCCTTTTCTTCTTCTCCTCTCTTCTTCTTCTCCTCCTCCTCCTTCTTCTTCTCCTCCTCCTTCTGCTTCTCCTCCTCCTCCTTCCTCTCCTCCTTCGTCTTCTTCCTTGCTTCCTCCTCCTTCTCCTTCTCTTCTCTTCTTCCTTCTCCTTCTCCTTCTCTCTCTCCTTCTTCTTCCTCCTCCTCCTCTCCTTCTTCTCCTCCTCCTCCTCCTCTCCTTCTTCTTCTTCTCTCCTCCTCCTTCTTCCTTCTTCTTCTTCTCTCCTCCTCTCCTTCTTCTTCTCTCCTATCCTCCTCCTCTCTCCTTCTTCTTCTCCTTCTTCCTTCTTCTTCTTCTTCTTCTTCTTCTTCTTCCTTCTTCTTCTTATTTATTCAGTGTCCTGTTCTCATATCCTGGGAGGAGAGAAGGACTGATAATCTCTTCATTTATACTTGCGTTTGCTTCCACAGATGTTATTCTTCTTCTTCATTCTTGTTATTCTTGCTTCTTGTTATTCTTGTTTGCAAATAACATAAAGATACACCACATTTTTTTTACCCTCAGTTTCATTCAACATCGTCTCGCTTTTACGAAGGGAAAAAAATGTCAACAGCCAAAATACATATTTTAATTTTTTATTAACTCCTTGGACACTTATCCCACATAACGTATACAGAGACAATTTATTTCGAATAGTTCCATCGGGTTTTCATTCTCGTTCAGCATCCTGCTTAAACAATACCTTCGTAAGTGACGAATAACCTATGTTTCCTAATATTTCCCTGACATTCTCTTTAACATACCCTTATCCTTGCCTGGTCAAATCTCACGTCCTTTCGGCCACTCAAAATTGATCAATAGAAGACATCGACCCCGTAGGAGGTTATAGGGCCGTCAGTGCACCTCATGCGGTGCGCTGTAGGCATTAATTTAAGGTTCTTTCAGATTGCCTTCGGCACCTAGATTCAACCGCTTTTATTCCTTTTACTGTACATCCTTTCACATTACCTTTCTTCCATCTTATTTTCCACTCTCTGTCAACAATTGATCGTAGTGCAACTGCTTTGAGGTTTTCCTCCTGTCTAGGCCAGTCCCTTACGACGCTCTTGATAAGCCGATCACAGGGCTGCCAACTCTCAGACTCTCTCGAGAGTTGACATGGTAGGATCCATGTTCCATCTCTCCTGAGGAATACTTTTGAAAGACGTATCCCTCAGGAGAAATGGAATATAGATCCTACCCATGTGAACTCTCGAGAGAGACTGAGAATTTCCAGCCCTGTGATTGGCTTATCAACAGCCAATCAGGAGCGTCGTAAGGGACTATAGCCCATAGCCTTCGTCCTAAACCCTGTATTCTATTCTATTCTATAAGGCAACGAAACCAAACAACTCAAAAAAATGTCGACGCGAGATTATAAAGAAGCAAAGTCGAACTCTTTCCAGGGAGATTAAGCTAAAGGTGTCTGGAAATCGTCCAGAGAAATGATGAAATCTTGAATCCGATTTCCAGGTCAAAAACAAATCGTATTTCGAGATTAGGAAAGAGGGGGAGGACGCAGGTGGCCCGAGATCCTGAGTGAAAAGAAATTTGGAAGTAATGAATTGCAATTATCGGCCAAGACGTAAATATGAGGTACGACTGGTTGGAGGAGAAAATCGGAAATGGAAGAAGAAGAAGAAGACGAGAGTAAGGGAAAAATAGCTTAGTGCTTTTGATGGGAATAATGGACTTGTTCCCTTGATTAAGACAATAAGGTAAAGCTGTTGCAGAAAAATAGAGAGAGAGAGAGAGAGAGAGAGAGAGAGAGAGAGAGAGAGAGAGAGAGAGAGAGCAGAGTTAAAAGCCAAACAGTAAAACCCAAGAGAAGATTAACGACCACCAAAGGATCTCAGAATTCCTACTTATAAAATTGAGGAGGAGTTTGTAAGTAGACTTCGTATTTCGAAATCCCGACAAGTGGACGAAAAAGACGTTTTTGAGAATTGTTCTTTCTCTGATGTCTCGAAATGTGATGGTTCTTAAACTTGGACTGAATTCAGTTCGATTCTTGATTCTTACTACGCCTGGTGATGGAAATAATAATAATAATTGCCACCTGAAGAGGTGATATTACGTTACTGATTTACTTATTTAAGTGTGAATGCAAAATCACCAAATGATACGAGACACCCCCCTCTTTGGTCATAGGGCCTCAGCATGAAGACTGAAGTCCCTAGTTTGGATCCTGAACATTAAATAGAGCAAGGACTGTAGTGGGTAAGACTGGAAGCAACACCTATAAATGGGGGCTCTCGCCCACTAGTGAGTACCTGTGTGGCTATCCAGTTCAAACAATGCAACACATCCTTCGTGAACGTGAACTGGGACCCACCTGCACAGATCAAGACCTCTCGAACACCAATGAAGCGGCCAAACAATGGATCCAGTACTGGCGTTGACTAGATATGACGATGACCAAACGCTGTGGCAACCTTTTTTTGTTGAGTTCACACAAAACTGACATATAGGAAAAGCGATGCGATCAAATCACATTATATAAAGCCAATTACACCTGGAAGTCATAAGTCAATTTCCCGGCTCGAATTTATTTAGCGCCATGCATTCCTAAATTGCGTTCCAGGTATGACAATGGTTTTGGCTCGAAATTATGACAAAAGCTTTGGCGCGAAATATTGTCACAGGAAGCTGCTGCTGCTGCTGGTGCTGGTGCAAAGGATCCAATTTATATGGGGACCGGTAAGCGTTTTGGGGAAAACCGCTTTCAGATTAAATAATTCGACGAACTACCCCCCCAGCCCCACCCGACCCCCAACACCATCAATCAGCTGGGAGTACGGAATGAAACTTTGATTGCAGAGGCAATATTGCACAGTCGCCGGTTTTCATATTAGATGCGAAACTAATCCAAATTGAATTACCGGTACTTCGTTATATTTTGGAATGGAAAGGATAATTGACTATTAGCTGGCGTAGAACTTATATAATGGCCATTTTACGAATTATTTAATCATATGCCTCTGTGTTTCCACGAGATTTTATATATATTTAGTGAAACGTTAATGAAAAGTTTCCCCACTTGGCTACGGTGGCGAGGCTGAATTAGACAGGCATATGCATATATGTATGACCTACAATAGCCTTTTTCACTTATCTAGAAGTCAGGTCAGCCACGTGACCTCGTGAGTGATTTCTCGGGATGCAGGTTCGATTCACGCTACCGGACATCAGAATTGCTTCATATTTCTTGCACTTGGACCCAAGGCTTCGTCACTACTAAGCTTATGCAGAAAGTGTGAAGAACACTATAAGTTAAGAGGGCATTGTCGCTATTACAATTACACAAGCGTATGGTAAAAAGTGACCAGTGGGTTTTAGTGCATATATATATATATTATATATATATATATATATATATATATATATGTATATATATATATATATATATATATATATATATATATATATATATATATATCTGTATATATATATATATATATATATATATATATATATATATATATATAGATATATATGTATATATTTATATTATACACATGTATATATATATATATATATATATATATATATATATATATATATATATATATATATATATATATGCATATTTATATATACACATATGTATATATACTATATATATATATATATATATATATA
>NC_087201.1:170061717-170071717 GCF_015104395.2 Macrobrachium nipponense
TCCAGGCTGAAACCAGGTCAGTGGGTCGTGTGATCGACTGGACAGACACAGTCTTCTCAGGGTTCCAGATCCTCCCTGATTTTCGCCGCCAGGAATTTCCTTTCCAAAGACTTTCTGTGGTGGAGATTTGGATCATAAGACGTAAATGGGAGAAATCGTTAGGATTTGCTGCCATACTGTGGTGAGATTTGCATCTACTATATATATATATATATATATATATATATATATATATATATATATATATATATATATTTATATATATATATATAAAATCATAGGCTTACAGATTCGTTTTATACACCAGAATACAACATAAGGTAACTAAAGCACTGCTTGTAATTCTGTTATTTCCTGGTCCAGAATTTAAAGATTTATTATTATTATTATTATTGATTATTATTATTATTATTATTATTATTATTATTATTATTATTATTATTATTATTTTTTATCATTATTATTATTATTAATTATATATATATATATATTTTATATAATATATATATACTATATATATATATATATTATATAATATTATATATATATATAACATAAAGAACGATTCTTCCATTCTAATCCATATATTGAAATACATCTAACAAATGAAGTAGAAATATTAAGAGAACAAAAAAAAGAGCTTCTTGTCTCAAATTGGACACCGTCTGGACACAGCTCCGTGACAGGATCAACCCCAAGGAATGATACCAGCAGAAGAAGAAGGAAGGAGCTGTGTCTTCCGAAGGGGGAGATCCACAAACGAAATTGAATTAACCTTCTACTACTTTCTCAACTTTCTGTGGGAAACTTTTAGTTTTGACAAGAAACGTCAAGAGAGGATGCCAGCTCTTTCATCTGTTCCTTGCTGGTGTCTCTCTTCCCTCTGGGCTTCTGCTGATAAAACGTCTGTCTGTTTTACAACTGTAAAAAGTTTGCAAATCACAAAGGTAAATAACAGAGCCAAAATAAAGTTATTTATAAAAGCTCACGTATTATTTTCATTCTTCTTCATTCCATGTTACCTAAGGTAGACATTAAAGGGGCAACACCCGAACGAGCTGTAAGGTGTGTAAGGTCTGTAAGGAGAGGACATTAAGTCTCTTTCAACAGCAATTATAATTTTCAATAAAATAAACAAAATAAAAATAAGCCGAGTTATTTAACTCGATTACATTGACCGCAGGAATCACCATTAATCCTAATAATTTTATTATTTTCCCTCTCATTACATTATTATGGAAAATTGAGGACAGTGAAATTTTACGTTAAAAAATATATAACACCCTGAATTCTTCTAGACATATTTTACCATTATTGGCGTTTTCAGAGACCTTAATGATATCACCGACCACGCGAACAGGCTCTCACACACACTCACACATGCACATAAACACGTTATTCCAACAAAAGTTTTAGGTTAAGGTTGAAATCATTTACCCGAAACTTAAATATATACAAGAAGCTTAAAGGCAAAAAGCATTTAGTAATTTTTTTTTAGCTTTACCAACCCAACACTAATTGATTGCTGAAAGTCGTATAAGGACTTCAGCAAGGAGTAAATTATCTTCAAAAACAAGAAAATTTTCTACAAACGTCCTACACATTCACACAAGTCAGGAACTCATATTATTACTTGATGACCAATCCGGCGTTGCCTGGGAAAACTTTGAAGGAATCATAGTCTCAATAACTGACCTTTTCATGGGCTACCATCAATTGTGCCACAGTTCTTCACTTTATGACTTACTGAAAAAACAGATGTATGATTATTATTATTATTATTATTTTTCATTTTTTTATTTATTTATTTATTTTTTTTGCTCTATCACAGTCCTCCAATTGACTGGGTGGTATTTATAGTTTGGGGTTCCGGGTTGCATCCTACTTCCTTAGGAATCCATCACTTTTCTTACTATGTGCGCCGTTTCTAGGATCACACTTTTCTGCATGAGTCCTGGAGCTACTTCAGCCTCTAGTTTTTCTAGATTCCTTTTCAGGGCTCTTGGGATCGTGCCTAGTGTTCCTATGATTATGGGTACAATTTCCACAGGCATATCCCATATCCTTCTTATTTCTATTTTCAGATCTTGATACTTATCCATTTTTTCCCTCTCTTTCTCTTCAACTCTGGTGTCCCATGGTATTGCGACATCAATGAGTGATACTTTCTTCTTGATTTTGTCAATCAATGTCACGTCTGGTCTATTTGCACGTATCACCCTATCTATTATGATACCATAATTCCAGAGGATCTTTGCCTGATCGTTTTCTATCACTCTTTCAGGTTGGTGCTCGTACCACTTATTACTGCAAGGTAGCTGATGTTTCTTGCACAGGCTCCGAGTGGAGGGCTTTTGCTACTGAATCATGCCTCTTTTTTGTACTGGTTCTGTGCAAGTGCCGGACATTCGCTTGTTATGTGGTTTATGGTTTCATTTTTCGTATTGCACTTCCTACATATGGGAGAGATGTTATTTCCGTCTATCATTCTTTAACATATCTGGTTATTAGGGCCTGATCTTGTGCCGCTGTTATCATTCCTTCAGTTTCCTTCCTTAGCTCTCCCCTCTGTAGCCATTGCCATGTGTCATCGCTGGATAGTTCTTTAGTCTGTCTCATGTATTGTCCGTGCATTGGTTTGTTGCGCCAGTCCTCTGTTCTATTTGTCATTCTCCGGTCTCTCTATATTTCTGGGTCTTCGTCTACTTTTATTAGTCCTTCTTCCCATGCACTATTTAGCCACTAGTCTTCACTGGTTTTCAGATATTGCCCCAGTGCTCTGTTCTCGATGTTGACGCAGTCCTCTATACTTAGTAGTCCTCTCCCTCTTTCCTTTCGTGTTATGTATAGTCTGTCTGTATTTGCTCTTGGGTGTAGTGCTTTGTGTATTGTTATATGTTTCCTGGTTTTCTGATCTATGCTGCGGAGTTCTGCCTTCGTCCATTCCACTATTCCTGCGCTGTATCTGATTACTGGCACTGCCCATGTGTTTATGGCTTTTATCATATTCCGTCGTTGAGTTTTGACTTGAGTATCGCCTTGAGTCTCTGCACATATTCTTTCCTGATCGTGTCCTTCATCTCTTGGTGTTTTATATCCCCTCCTTCCATTATTCCCAGGTATTTGTATCCAGACTCATCTATGTGTTTGATGTTGCTCTCCCATCTGGTAGCTTTATCCCTTCAGTTCTTGTTACTTTGCCCTTTTGTATGTTGACTAAGGCGCATTTTTCTATTCCAAACTCCAACCTGATGTCCCCAGATACAATCCTTATATAGTCTGGATTAGGGTATCTATTCCTTGATGCTCTTACCATACAGCTTGATGTCGTCCATGACATCAGATGGTTAATTCTGTTGCCTCTTTTCTTGAGTTGGTACCCGGCATCCATCTTCTGTAGTACTTTTGTCATGGGAATCATGACTACTACGAAGAGTAGTGGGGACAGTGAGTCTCCCTGATATTAACCTCTGCTAGTCTTACTCCAGAGCCTGTAAGTATTGTATTCCAGTTGCGTATTGTATTTTTGAGGAAGCTGATGGTGTTTTCCTCTGCCCCATATATTTTCAGGCATTCTATTAGCCATGTGTGTGGTATCATGTCGAAGGCTTCCTTATAGTCTATCCATGCCATGCTTAGGTTGGTTTTCCTTCTCTTATGTTCTTCATTACCATTTTATCTATCAGGAACTGGTCTTTTGTGCCCCTACTCTTCCTTCTGCAGCCTTTCTGTTGGTGGGGGTGGGAGGTGTTTGTCTCCTCTAGGTAGTTGTATAGCCTTTCAATGATGATACCTGTTAGTAACTTCCACATTATTGGTAGGCAGGTGATAGGCCTGTAGTTACTGGCTATATTTCCCTTACTCTTGTCTTTTTGTACTAAGGATGTTCTTCCTGTGGTCATCCATTTGGGTGCTTGGTGATTTGAGATACAATGCTGGAGTTGTTTCTGCTATTCGTGGGTGTAGGGCCTTGAAGTTTTTGAGCCAGTATCCATGGACTTCATCGGGACCTGGGCTTTCCAGTTTGCCATTATTTTTAGTATTATTATTATTATTATTATTATTATTATTATTATTATTATTATTATTAATGCCATGCAAGGGACTGTACAGTTTTCTTATAACAGTAATATGTTGAAAAATGTTTTGCCCATTCAAGAAAGAAAAAGTGTTGCTGAAAAGCAAAAAAAAACGAAAAACTAAATTTTAGCAAAATGACAGTTCCTATCTATAAAATGAACTTAACATGTATTAATGGCCATATTAATATATCATTGGCAAATGGTATAATTTCCCAATCTAATATCTTGATTTGATTCCTCGTCGAAAGTTAATATATCTAATTAATGGTATATAATTTACTCACAAATTGGATCTGGGAGTCAGAACGAATCCCACATTCCTCATAAAAACGTGACTTTACTTAATAGGACTAATTTTTAGCTGTCCAGCGGAACTTATCGAAAAGCCTGAAATTTTCTGTCCATGAAGGTTTCCAGTAAATAAATAAAGTAATGCGTGCACACATTTTATATGATATGCAAACAAAACGATATAGCTGGACAAAAGATGGGTTAAACCTTTGACAAATATCCCTGTGGTTGGAATATCTATAGGGAAACTTGGCAGCTTCTAGATTTAACCAGCTTTTATATGCATTATAAATTTTTAAACAAAATAGCCTGTTAGTATCCAGTATGTTGAAGGTTGAATACCGGGACAGGGGGACTTAACCATTTTAATAATATTTGCATTAATTCTTCAGTGAGCTAAATAATACGCTTCAAAGGGACGATATCTTTGAAGGTTATAAAAATAAGAATACTAAGATTTGAATTACATTCTTTGCATTATCAAGATAATTGTGCAGTAATGTCTCTTCTTAGGATTTTAATAGGCAAGATTTGTGATTGATGTATATGGTATTTTTCTCTGTTATGGTAACTGATTTCTGTAGCTATTACATAATTCAGATGGAAAGAAACTCAGGCCTTCCATTAGCCTTGCCTGATCTTTCTCGTAATAATATACCTAAAATTAAAGCCTGTTATAAAAACTTATAATAAATTTTTCAAAAATCAAAGCTTATAAAAAAGTTAAGTTTTATCTTAGGCAGGGCATTCGTGCCAAGGTTAGCCTAATCACCACAAAGATGGCCATTGTTAGAGGGCGTTTTCGGCAAATGGCAAAGGCCATCTGGCTATTTGTCGACTTAGACTAGAAGCAGTGTTGAAACAAAGGAAATTCAGGTGAGTTGAGTTGCCATCAGTAAATCAGAGAGCAAAATATATCAAAAGTTGCACAAAGCCTCAGATCATTCTCTTCTTTTTTGAATAAGAAGATACTTTCTTTTTCTTCCTTACATCTTCAGCTGAAAACTATTAAAGATAGAGTAAGCAGACTAAAATTTACCCGAGATGGCTCCAAAAGCAAATAAACCTAGAGAGAGAGAGAGAGAGAGAGAGAGAGAGAGAGAGAGAGAGAGAGAGGAGAGACATTATAAGAAAAGTGATAAATAGGTAAAAATAAGGGAATTGGAGATGTCAGCATCAGCAGGAGCAGCAGAGAGCAGAAATGAGTCCGCTCCTTGTCTAAACATTTGGAGACTAGATATTCTGTTTTAGTTTTAGTTCCAGACAACGAAAATTTCCTTGCAAACTGAGTAGTATTAAACCTGATGCTAAAACACAACACACTGTGTGCAGAAGCAGCAGCAGAATACCTAATGCTACAGCTTAACAGCAAGCAGAGTGGTTTTAAACCTGATAACATAAAGCAATACCGTAGCTGCAACGGCCTACCTAGTGGTGCACCTCTAAAACTATGGATATCTGGGGTGGACAGTAGGCCTAAGAACGATTTATGGTTGCAGGCAATGCGAGGTTTCCTTAGTGCTTATATTTCGTGGTAATAGATGTTGTTAACGGTTTCAACTAAAGTAGATTCACACAACCGTGCATATGGTGTCTATCCAGTCCCTTACGACGTTCCTGATTGGCTGTCGATAAACCAATCGCAGGGCTGGAAACTCTCAGTCTCTCTCGAGAGATTTCACATGGGCAGGATGTATGTTCCACCGCTCCTGAGGGATACTTTTGAAAGAAGTGTACCCCTCAGGAGAGGTGAAGCATACTACATCCTGCCTATGTGAACTATCTCGAGAGAGACTGAGAGTTTCCCGCCTTCTGACTGGCTTATCAACAGCCAATCAGGCGCGTCGCAAGGGATGGGCCTAGACATCCGATGCACGGGTGATGTGAATCTACTATAGTCATTTTATTTCATTAGTTACATAGCGTCACTTTATTGTTTACGTTTATACTGTATGAAGTATAAATCTGTAAAGGAAATAGAAACTTTGCAGATGCAATACAAAGCAGTGACTTTAGATTTTGTTCAGAAATACTCGCTAATCTATAAACTAAATTTTGAAGGGTAATGATGGCTTTGAATATCTATAATATATATAGCACTACGCTTAATATATAATACCTAGGTCATAAAGATGATTACATTGCAAATAGAATCAGAAAGGTTGGTGTCCAGGTGCGTCTGTGGACTTTTTTAGAAAACTTTTTAAATCACCCAGAGAAAAAAAGTTATTTTAAAAAGCCAAAAAAAAAAAAATTATTGAAACGATTACAATGAATCAGCAATGAAAAATATGACGCCCCCCTCCAGCCCCCCCACCCCCAGATATGCTTTCAATGCATTTAGCAAAAACAAATATCGGGAAATTCTTTTAAGCTCTTTTGTTTTCATATCGTTAATAAAAAAAAAATAACAGCAAATCAGATTAATGGTTTTCTATTTAGGCGAAATAAAATCATTGGGGCTGCTACAAAAATATTCATTCCACTTTCTCACTGAGACCAAAACTGCTTCCACATGAGCCATCGCAAAAAAAAAAAATATATATATATATATTTTTTTGCTGTTTGGGCTCAACCGTAATGAATATTCATAAATTTGACGTAATATGTGTTCATTCGTTCAACGTTTGACTGGTTTGATCAAGAAAGGCATTAGAATGATATTGCTATATATCAAATTTATTTTAAAAATGTTACCTCATTCTTTTTAAAATATCCGCAATACTAAACTTGAATAAATCTCTATGAGGACGTTGTGCAAAAGAAACATCAAAAGTTCAAACTAAGATGCACACCTCTATTTTCATCTATTTATTTATTGATTTGTTCATTAATTTGTCTCACCTGATAACTCATCTCTTCTTTCTGTGTCTGCAGTTACCCACTGTTACGTCTTCCAAATTGACCATCATACTCTTGGAAAACTTGAATTTCAAGTCAATGGCCCCTGTGGGGTTCAGTGTGAATAGGAGTCATCTTCTGAATTTATAATAATAATAATAATAATAATAATAATAATAATAATAATAATAATAATAATAATAATAATGGGTGTAATGTTCCTCTGTCATTCAATCATGGCCAAAGGACTGGTCCGATGGGCATGAAACTTTGCAGGGTTATAGTGGGGACCCCTAAGATGGTTTATAATGGGGTTTCATCCTAGCCCCCGCCACCACTCCGAAGGGGGTGGGGGTGAGAAGGGATTCCCTGAAACGGAAATGATTCTGCCCGTGAAACGAGGCTAGTTACACCCGTAGACTTAGTTACTTAACGAATTTTCATACATAATTTCTGTATTCATATGTTTGCTAGTAATAGTGATATAATAATAATAATGATTTAATGCTATAACTCAATCGTTGTCTTTAAAATTATCCAAGATATTACAGGCACATAATAATATGGGATGCCATCCATCTGGAAGAACGAAAGATGACAGATTAATTTGCACCAAATAAAGGACAATATAAGTGAACCTTAAAGCTAATACTTCAGTAATTGTTTATTTTTAGACTTGTAGTTCAGTAAACTCGCCTTTTTTACGTAAGTTATTGTTTGGTGGCTGTCATATGTTACTCGAGAATGGAATTGAAGGCATTTTAAATTGACGGAAATGTTACATTCATTGGTTAATTTCTGCAGTGTAAATAAAAGAAAGTATGTATATATATATTATATATATATATATATATATAATTTATATATATATATATATATATACATATATATAAAATTGAAAATTAAAGACTGACAAGCCTACCGATTTTCCTTAGCAACACAGAAGAATAAAACGATTAAACCACCTCGTCATTATTAAAAAAAAAACTACGTACACGTAAAACATCTCCCCTCTCCCTCCTTTCCCCCCCCCCCCCTCACACACAAACAAAATAATAAAAAAAATACATTGGAACAATCCTTACCTTCAAACATATTTTTGTACGATTAAACCCCCGAGCTTTATATACGAGAGAGACGATTCCATAACTCAGACACGGAATGGGAACGCTATTTACGGAACAGGTGGGAATGACAGAACGAGAGGAACAGAGTTGATGAATATCCTTCTTTCTCCCAGGAATAAAAATAAAAAGAAAAAAGAAAAATCCGTCTTCGGAATTCGTTTCCTGACTATATTGAGAGAACGGGATCAAAGAAGAGATTTATTGCGCCGATACTCACCTTGAGATGGACTGACTCTCTCTCTCTCTCTCTCTCTCTCTCTCTCTCTCTCTCTCTCTCTCTTTTTCTTTGTCCCCCTGATTGTATATCTGTCTGTCTAGCTTTCTCTCTCTCTCCTCTCTCTCTGCGAGTATTTCAGACCATAATGTCATAGAATTAACAGTTCATTCCAAAGCAAGTGAAAATAGAGATAAGCAAGAAATGAAAAAGTGGGAAGGATATGGAAAATACAACTTCTACAGTAAAAAATATAAAATGGTCAGAAAGTTAATGAAGAATTAAACAAAGAGTTGGGATAACATTTCGTAAGTGATGACATAAGGGTAAATACGGAGATATTATATAAAATATTGGAGAAAATAGTGGAAAAATATATACCGAAGAAGAAAAGTAAACATCATTCATGCATACCAAGAGACAGAAGGATCTTGTTCCAGAAAATCAGAAAGTGGAAAAAAGGAAAAAGGCTTGCAAAAGAAAAAAATGCATGGAAAGTTATAACTAAAAAGTAAGATAGAAAATGCAAGAAACAAAAGATTATACAATCAAAAGAAAATGAAAAAACGGGACTTGGAAGAAAAAACCCTATTAAATATCAAGCAAAACCCCAAACTATTATACTCATATGCGAAGAAGATGAATAAAAGAAGAATAGAAATAGGCCCTCTGAGAATTGAAGGGAGATTAACGAATGAAAAAAAAAGGAATTTTGCAACATACTGGCAGAACGATATAAGAGAGAATTCACCCCGAATCAATAGATAAATGAAGATAATTGATATAGAAGTAAGGGAAGAAAATAGTGAATATTTAGCTGACATAGAAATTAATGAAGCTGATATTGTGCAGGCAATTAATGAAATTAAAAATGGAGCTGCTGCAGGGCCGGATGGAGTCCCTGCTATTTTGTTAAAGAAAGTAGTTCATGTCTATCGCAAAGCCACTTGCAATATTATTAAGACAAAGTGTAGATACAGGCAAGATTTATGATGAGGCACAAATTAGCATATATCACCCCTACTTTCAAAAGTGGATCAAGACTAGAGGCAAGTAATTATAGGCCTGTGAGTCTAACATCACATATTATGAAAGTGTATGAAAGGGTAATGAAGAAAAAAATTATGAAACATTTAATAAAAAATAATTTGTTTAATATAGGACAACACGGTTTCGTACCCGGAAAAAGTACACAAACCCAACTGTTAGTCCACCGTGAGAACATATTCAAAAATATGAAAAGCGGAAATGAAACAGATGTGGTTTTATCTAGACTTTGCAAAAGCTTTTGACAAAGTAGACCATAATATATTAGCAAAGAAAATTAGAAAACACAATATCGTAGATAAAGTAGGAAAAGATGGTTAAAAGAATTTTTACACAACAGAAAACAGATAGTTATTGCAAACGATGAGAAATCGGATGAAACCAAGGTAATATCCGGT
>NC_087201.1:170076717-170109217 GCF_015104395.2 Macrobrachium nipponense
TGCTGGATATATCGAATTTAAATTGCTTATAGGTAAATAAAAACATAGTTGTATTTAGTAAAAGAGTAAGTTAATTTTATAATGTGACCATCATGAACAAAGTTCAAGTAATAAAGTAATATAATTCCAAAGCTGTCCTTAGGTATTATCGTATTTCGTCCTTCGTTATTATTAGCATTGTAAATAATGATAGTAGTTTTTTTTCCAGTAGCTTTCCATAAAAAGGTATTAATTCGAAAAATTAGAATTCTCTTACAATATTACGCACCAAGCGTTATTCAAAAATGGGTATTATTACCATCACCCAAAAAGTAATTCTTGATTCATTGAATAATACAATTCCCTTTATAAACAAAGCCCTTTTAAGTCATGTGGTCTGTAGTTTTTATGTCAACCTTTATGGCTGAAAATTTGAAAAATTACAATTCTTTTACAATATTACACACCAAGGTTTATTCAAAAGTAGGTATTATTACCATCACCCAAAAAAGAATTCTTGAGTCATTGAATAATACAATTCTCTTTATAAAGAAAGCCCTTTTAAGCCAAGTGGTCTGTAGTTTTTATGTCAACCTTATGACTGAAAATTCGAAAAATTTCAATTCTTTTACAATATTACGCACCAAGCTTTATTCAAAAGTAGGTATTATTACCATCACCCTAAAAAGAATTCTTGAGTCATTGAATAATACAATTCTCTTTTATTCAAAGCCCAAGCCCTTTTTAAGCCAAGTGGTCTGTAGTTTTTTTATGTCAACCTTATGACTGGAAAATTCGAAAAATTTCAATTCTTTTACAATATTACGCACCAAGCTTTATTCAAAAGTAGGTATTATTACCATCACCCTAAAAAGAATTCTTGAGTCATTGAATAATACAATTCTCTTTATAAACAAAGCTCTTTTATGTCACGTGGTCTGTAGTTTTTATGTCAACTTTTATGACTGGAAATTCGAAAAATTACAATTCTTTACAATATTACATACCACGCTTTACTCAGAACAGGATACTACTTCTATCACCCAAAAAAAGAATTCTTGAGTCATTGAATAATACAATTCTCTTTATAAACTAAGCTATTTTGAGCCACGTGGTCTGTAGTTTTTATGTCAATCTTTGTGACTGAAAATTCGAAAAATTCCAATTCTTACAATATTACGCACCAACCTTTATTCAAAAGAGGGTATTACTTATATCACTAAAAATAATTCTTTAGTCATTGAATAACACATACAAAAAATAGAAGCGATCTTTAGTCACTGAATAACACATAAAAAAAAGACATAAGCGATTCCGACCTATATACATTGACGGTTGTTGTGATCACGAGAATTCCCGAATTCCCGGTAATAAAAACATTCCCGAAAGAGATATACTGAATGCGTATCCTGACGGTTATTGCTTAATATTATGGTTTGGTTTCTGGTCGAGAATAACCTCCCTTAAATCGAGCTGGTGACCAGGAAGCGAAAGAATTTAACCTCTTTTTGTCTGGAACGTTTTTCCAGTCTTTATTCTTCAGAATTCTATTTGTACAGAATTCTATATCGATGGATAAACCTGGTATCTTCATAATCGTGGGTTTACCTTAATGGCTAAAAATTAAGTTTTTTAATTATTATTATTATTATTATTATTATTATTATTATTTTGTGCTCTATCACAGTCCCTCCAATTCGACTGGGTGGGGGGTATTTATAGTGTGGGGTTCCGGGTTGCATCCTGCCTCCTTAGGAGTCCATCACTTTTCTTACTATGTGCGCCGTTTCTAGGATCACACTCTTCTGCATGAGGCCCGGAGCTACTTCAGCGTCCTAGTTTTTTCTAGATTTCCTTTTCAGGGATCTTGGGATCGTGCCTAGTGCTCCTATGATTATGGGTACGATTTTCACGGCATATCCCATATCCTTTCTTATTTCTATTTTCAGATCTTGATACTTATCCATTTTTCCCTATCTTTCTCTTCAACTCTGGTGTCCCATGGTATTGCGACATCAATGAGTGATACTTTCTTCTTGACTTTGTCAATCAACGTCACGTCTGGTCTATTTGCACGTATCACCCTATCCGTTCTGATAACCATAGTCCCAGAGGATCTTTGCCTGATCAATTTCTATCACTCCCCTCAGGTTTGGTGCTCGTACCAATTATTACTGCAAGGTAGCTGATGTTTCTTGCACAGGCTCCAGTGGAGGGCTAATGCCACTGAATCATGCTTCTTTTTGTACTGGTTCTGTGCAAGTGCCGGGCATTCGCTTGCTATGTGGTTTATGGTTTCATTTTTCGTATTGCACTTCCTACATATGGGAGAGATGTTATTTCCGTCTATCGTTCTTTGATGATCTGGTTCTTAGGGCCTGATCTTGTGCCGCTGGATCATTTCTTCAGTTTCCCTCTTTAGCTCTCCCTCTGTAGCCATTGCCATGTGTTCGCTGGCTAGTTCTTTAGTCTGTCTCATGTATTGTCCGTGCATTGGTTTGTTGTGCCAGTCCTCTGTTCTGTCTGTCATTCTCCTGTCTGACTATATTTCTGGGTCTTCGTCTACTTTTAATTATTATTATTATTATTATTATTATTATTATTATTATTATTATTATTATTATTATTATTATTATTATTATTGATAAACATAAGATATTAGCATGTACATTGCTCAAAGTTCAGGGTTATATTATTATTATTATTATTATTATTATTTTTTTTTTTTTTTTTTTTGCTCTATCAGTCCTCCAATTCGACTGGGTGGTATTTATAGTGTGGGTTCCGGTTGCATCCTACTTCCTTAGGAGTCCATCACTTTTCTTACTATGTGCGCCGTTTCTAGGATCACACTCTTCTGCATGAGGGGCCCGGAGCTACTTCAGCCTCTAGTTTTTCTAGATTCCTTTTCAGGGATCTTGGGATCGTGCCTAGTGCTCCTATGATTATGGGTACGATTTCCACTGGCATATCCCATATCCTTCTTATTTCTATTTTCAGATCTTGATACTTATCCATTTTTTCCCTCTCTTTCTCTTCAACTCTGGTGTCCCATGGTATTGCGACATCAATGAGTGATACTGTTATCTTCTTGACTTTGTCAATCAACGTCACGTCTGGTCTCTTTGCACGTATCACCCTATCTGTTCTGATACCATAGTCCCAGAGGATCTTTGCGTGATCGTTTTCTATCACTCCCTCAGGTTGGTGCTCGTACCACTTATTACTGCAAGGTAGCTGATGTTTCTTGCCACTGAATCATGCCTCTTTTTGTACTGGTTCTGTGCAAGTGCCGGGCATTCGCTTGCTATGTGGTTTATGGTTTCATTTTTTCGTATTGCACTTCCTACATATGGGAGAGATGTTATTTCCATCTATCGGTCGTTTTTGAACATATCCGGTTCTTAGGGCCTGATCTTGTGCCGCTGTTATCATTCCTTCAGTTTCCTTCTTTAGCTCTCCCCTCTGTAGCCATTGCCATGTGTCATCGCTGGCTAGTTCTTTAGTCTGTCTCATGTATTGTCCGTGCATTGGTTTGTTGTGCCAGTCCTCTGTTCTGTCTGATTCTCCTGTCTCTGTATATTTCTGGGTCTTCGTCTACTTTTATTAGTCGTTCTTCCCATGCACTCTTAAGCCACTCGTCTCCATTGTTTTTCAGATATTGCCCCAGTGCTCTGTTCTCGGTGTTGACGCAGTCCTCTATACTTAGTAGTCCTCTCCCTCCTTCCTTTCGTGTTATGTATAGTCTGTCCGTATTTGCTCTTGGGTGTAGTGCTTTGTGTATTGTCATATGTTTCCTGGTTTTCTGATCTATGCTGCTTAGTTCTGCCTTCGTCCATTCCACTATTCCTGTGCTGTATCTGATTACTGGTACTGCCCATATGTTTATGGCTTTCATCATATTTCCGGCGTTGAGTTTTGACTTGAGTATCGCCTTGAGTCTCTGCATATATTCTTCTCTGATCGTGTCCTTCATCTCTTGGTGTTTTATATCCCCTCCTTCCATTATTCCCAGGTATTTGTATCCTGTCTCATCTATGTGTTTGATGTTGCTCCCATCTGGTAGCTTTATCCCTTCAGTTCTCGTTACTTTGCCTTTTTGTATGTTGACTAAGGCGCATTTTTCTATTCCAAACTCCATCCTGATGTCCCCAGATACAATCCTTACAGTCTGGATTAGGGTATCTGTTTCCTTGATGCTCTTACCATACAGCTTGATGTCGTCCATGAACATCAGATGGTTAATTCTGTTGCCTCTTTTCTTGAGTTGGTACCCGGCATCCATCTTCTGTAGTACTTTTGTCATGGGAATCATGACTACTACGAAGAGTAGTGGGGACAGTGAGTCGCCCTGGAAAATCCCTCTCCTGATATTAACCTCTGCTAGTCTTATTCCAGAGCTTGTAAGTATTGTATTCCAGTTGCGCATTGTATTTTTGAGGAAGGTGATGGTGTTTTTCCTCTGCCCCATATATTTCAGGCATTCTATTAGCCATGTGTGTGGTATCATGTCGAAGGCTTTCTTATAGTCTATCCATGCCATGCTTAGGTTGGTTTTCTTTCTCCTACTGCTCTTCATTACCATTTTGTCTATGAGGAGCTGGTCTTTTGTGCCCCTACACTTCCTTCTGCAGCCTTTCTGTTGGTGGGGGATGGTGTTTGTCTCCTCTAGGTAATTGTATAGCCTTTCACTGATGATACCTGTTAGTAACTTCCACATTATTGGTAGTTACTGGCTATATTTCCCTTACTCTTGTCTTTTTGTACTAAGGATGTTCTTCCTGTGGTCATCCATTTGGGTGCATGGTGATTTGAGATACAATGCTGGAGTTGTTCTGCTATTCGTGGGTGTAGGGCCTTGAAGTTTTTGAGCCAGTATCCATGGACTTCATCGGGACCTGGTGCTTTCCAGTTTGGCATTTTCTTTAGTTGGTGTCTGACTGTGTCTGTCGTGATGTTAGTGAATCTTTGTTTTATTCTCCCTGTTTCTCCTTCCTTGACTTCCTGGAGCCATGTTGCTTGTTTGTTGTGTGATACGGATTACTCCATATGTTTTTCCCAGAGTCTCTTATTTGGTTCGGCTTCAGGAATTTCCTGGGTGGGTGTGTCTTCCCCTCTTAGTTGGCTGTATGGCTTTTCTGGTTTGGTTTCCGAATAGTTTGTTCTGTTGGTATCCCTTATTCCTGTTTATGTACCGTTGGATCTTATGTGCTTTGGCCTTAAGCCTCTGTTTTTACATCTTCTATTGTGTTGTTCAGTCCCCTCTCTTGTACGTTTGTATTTCACGTTGAGTTCCTCCCTTGTTTTCTTGCTTCTTAGCCTTTTTTCTGCCATCTCTTTCAGGCGCCTTTTCCAAGGAGGTTGCTGTTTTGGTTTATGTTGGGTTGGTTGTGCTGGTGGTGTTGGTGTTCGAATCCCCATCAGTTCTGCTACTAATCTTGCTCCTGCATATACCAAGTTATTTGTTTCTGTGATACTGGTGGTGTGAATTATGCCTATTATTTCATTGACCTCACTTGTTTTCTCCCTTAATTTCTTGGTGTTGTAGGCTTTCATGGAGGGGGATCTTTGTTTTCTCTGTATCTGGCTCCATCCATTGTCTAATCTTTTCTACCCATTCCGTCCTCTCTGTTACTGTTCGTCGGTTTCTTCTTCGTGTGTCGTTGTTTGATACCTCATCCTCCCAGTCGTCTTCTGTGGCATCGTCTCTCAGTTCGTCTTCGTGTGACATTTCCCTTTCCAGTTCTTCTCTTTCTGTTGGGGAGAGCCAGTTTCTTTATGTTCCTTACTTGGTCTGCCAGCCTCTGCTGTGTATCCTCTCTCCGTCGGGTTGCTTCTGATGTAGCATCTCCTTATTTCCTTATTTTCTTCTCTTGTCCATTTCTTCCTTTTTGCTTCTGTAGCTCCAATTTTAGGCTGTTGATTACTTTCGTTGTGGTGATCAGTTGCTGGATGACGACCTCCAAGTACCTGACCGTCTTCCCCTTCAATTGGGTTGAATACCTGGTTGTCGGACGAAGCTCCTCTGTTGCCAGAGGTTCCATTGTTTACGTCGTTGTCGTTTATTCCTTCATTTCTTTCCATCATTGCTGAGTTTTGCTATTTAACCCATAGCTGACCCTACCCCACCCCATCGGGGATAGGTACTCATTTACAGCTGAGTAGACTGAGGAAATTATGGTAAAGACCCTTTCCCAAGGAATCAACGCCGAGGAGAGCGGTCACCCATCTAACGACTAACCAGCCCCAATGTTGCTTAACTTGACTTAAGTCCATTGAGGACCTAACCCACTCCTCCACGGCGCCACATTTATTATTATTATTATTATTATTATTATTATTATTATTATTGTACTTAGGAAGCAGACCCTCTCTCAAGCATACTTTATTAAAAGTAATGGCTACTTCAGCAGCGTTACAACTTGTAGAGATTCTTCTCTATTTTGCGAATAGCGGCTTTTTCAGTGCTACTTAAACAGGCTAGTAGAGCGCCTATAGAGGTCATGGTAAAAATACAGGGTCAAAATAGGTGTATATATTTGAATTTTACAGATAAACTATGATACCATAGTCATCAAAGTCATTAACGATTTTTCTCTCTCTCTCTCTCTCTCTCTCTCTCTCTCTCTCTCTCTCTCTTTCTTAAAGCGAGCTTTCGTCTGGAGCTGCCAGACATCCTCGGGCTGGGAAGCTGAGGGTGGACTGATCTTGGTGCGGTGTCCGTCCTCCTTATATCTGTGGTTGACAGCAGGGGGTCTGCCCCATGCTTGTCTCCTATTGGCTGGTGGCGGTGAGTCTTGTTTTTCATTGGCTGCCTGAGCCAGGTCTCAAGCCACTTTCTTCGGGCCGATGGTTGCGTTGCAGCATATCCTGCAGCCGCCTGGACCTCCTAAGCGGCGCTGTAACATTGATGGGCGTTGCGCTACGCTGTGGGACGTCACGGCTACTTTGATTTCCATCGGCTGCAGGAGTACCTCGTTCGGGGGC
Source organism: Macrobrachium nipponense (assembly GCF_015104395.2). Classification (NCBI taxonomy): domain Eukaryota; kingdom Metazoa; phylum Arthropoda; class Malacostraca; order Decapoda; family Palaemonidae; genus Macrobrachium; species Macrobrachium nipponense. The sequence continues at coordinate 170,083,684 of NC_087201.1, forward strand.
GTTGTCATCCATAGAGTTGTCATGATCGGTGGTGTCATTGTTGGTGGCAGGTCTTCTCATACTCGTAGGGAGGAGAAATTCTTCCTGCGTCGTATTTCAGAGTAGGTTTTATTTGCTGGATGATAGCGCCTCCAGCAGGCGCAACCGACGGGCATCAGGGGCCTTCCCGATGATCTTCGTGTTCTTTATGATGACATCTCGGGAGATGGCCTCGTGATGTTGGTGCGGGCGTGATTCTTTATAGCCCCCTCTTGGGCGTGGCACGAGAGTCTCTTCGACAGTCGCATGGTAGTCATACCTACGTAGGCGCCGCTGCATTCGCGGACTGGCATGTATATTGGTACACTACATGCGTCTGCTTCAGGGGTTCTCGTACCTGTGGAGAGGGGTTTTGGGGTATTTTTTCATAATAAGATCGGCGCGTCCTCCGATTCTGGTAATATATGATTAGGTCGATATTCTTGGTGTCGTCAGTCGGGGATACATTATCGGAAATAATTTTCTTAATGGCGTCCTCTTCTTCACGGTAATGGAACTCATGAAGGCTTTGTAGTACAGCTTGATATTATCCTGGGGGCGGGGCTGCAGGCTCTCACTACCGTACCATTTCTCCAGGGCTGTGCGGACTTCCTTGCTGATTAATTTATTCGAGTACCCATTATTCACAAGTACTTGGGAGGCGCGGTCGAGTTCCTGGTGAGTGTCCTGCCAGGTTGAGCAGTGGGAGAGGGCCTCCTGACGAAGGCCCTGACGGTGGTGCTTTTGAATCTGGCGGGGCACTCGCTGTCTCCGTTGAGGCAAAGTCCTAAATTGGTTTTCTTTGTTTTGCCTTCACATTTGAGCGAGTAATTCTGGTAATATCCAAGAAAACATCTAGCAATATTAAAAGTAAAATAAAGGGTATGAGGAACAATGGGTATGCAACAATAGATTTCGGAGTTGACTTACAAAAAAAAGTAAAATAAAATAAAAATTTTGAAAGTTAATGGCACTATTCCGCATAGCTTTGCAGTTATATGAATCCAGGTCATTCTAAATTGAAAGCAGTGACGAGTTACTTCATTTTTTTTTTAAGCGAATGGAGAGAATATCTCCACCAGAGATTGCTTGCCTGTTCAGACTAAACAGATAATGGAAACAGAATCTGATTCGGCTAGCAGGTACAAGGATAAACAAAAAATATACGATACTTTTATGGGCAATAGTGACTGAGTTCTGAAACGGATTCGACTAAACACTGCATTCGTTTTATTATTATTATTATTATTATTATTATTATTATTATTATTATTATTATTATTATTATTATTATTATTATTATTATTATTATTATTTTCTTGTAGCTTTTGCTGTGTGAAAGGTTGTTCTTTGCCTGGTATATTTGCATAGTGTTCAAGCGCTTGTTTGGTTACATACACCTTGCAACTTTACCATTTCCACGATGAGACTAGATTGTTCTGTGTTTATACTATTTACGTTTTTTTTTTTAATGAAATAAAAAAAAAATTCCAGAGCGTAAAGATTCACACAGATATACGCACACGCGGAGATATATTATATATATATATATATATATATATATATATATATATATATATATATATATATATATATATATATATATATATATATATATATATATATATAGAGAGAGAGAGAGAGAGAGAGAGAGAGAGAGAGAGAGAGAGAGAGATTTCACACTAGTTACAACTTGCCCAAATTTTGGAGTGTTCATTATGATAATCAACCAAATAGCTACGACAGTCCCTTTATCCATATTCAAAAGAAGAAGAAGAAGAAGAAGAAGAAGAAGAAGAAGAAGAAGAGAGAGAGAGAAATATCACACTAGTTAAAACATCTCACAGTTTTGGAGTGTTCATTATGATTATTGACCAAATAGCTATATCAATCTCTTTATCCATATTCAAAGGAGAGAGAGAGAGAGAGAGAGAGAGAGAGAGAGAGAGAGAGAGAGAGAGAGAGAGAGAGGGGGAGAGAGAGAGAGAGAGAGAGACCCTTACACTCAAGCATGAATATTTCTGACTTCTGATTTCTAACCTGTGCTTGCTAATTATACTCGGTTTTTTTCCATCTGTCCACCCGCCTGTGGTGTTTGTGTATGGTAACACTGCGTCCCGGGCTTTAGATAGTTACATTCACCTTACATTTAACAATTATAATAATATCCTATTTGGAATATCAACGGTGTAATTCGCATACAGCAAATTATTAAACACTTTTCAGTTGCAATGTACATCCAGATACCCTTTTATGTTTTACCTAAAACTTACACATAGCGTAACTATCGAAAGCCCGGGACCCAGTGTTACCATAAACGCAAACAACCACTGGGACAGGATGGAGGAAAAAACAAACAGAGTATAGTCATTGAACCTTCCATTATTTTCGTATTCCATATTTTTCTAATAAGATTTTCATGAAAGAAAAATTGGTTATTAAATGTATATTAACCAACAGGTTGTTCAATTTACACTGATTTCATATTGTTGAGAAAAGAAATCAGTGATAAAAGTATATCAGCTAACTAGTCGCTCAAATTTGCATTATGTTTCTATTCATATATTTTACTTTTTCAATATGAATTAAAATAAACTCAGGCATCTTCCAAATTCAGATTTTTATATCTTGCTATAAAAGAAACCAGTTCTCGATATTATATCAGACTCCTATTTGGTTTGGTGAAATAATTGGCCCAATATTGAACCCAACGTCCGGTTTTCTTCCAAGTAAGAGAGAGAGAGAGAGAGAGAGAGAGAGAGAGAGAGAGAGAGAGAGCCTGATTACGTATCTATCGGGACGAATTCTGATTAATTAAGCGAACATCTCCGATCTGCCAAGACGTCGCTATTCAAGTCGCTGACGTAAATGGAGAATCATCGCCTTGAATATAATTTATAAGGTGTATTGGGTTTTCCTAGAATTATTTGCCTAGCCCGCTTTTAAAGTGATGGGATTATCCTTTACTTTTTAAATGCCTCGATTACCCTTTGACTTTGGAAAATGACGGATTACAAAACGGGTGACGGATGACTTTACATCTACTTTTAAATTAAGATTTACCTTCGCTTTCAAACGGAGAATCACCTTTACTTATAATCGAGGAGTTTTATATGACAGATTCTCTTTATTTTTAAATGATGGGTTACATTTACCATTTCCCTAAAGAAAAAAGCGGATTACCCTTTACGTTTGAAATGAGGATTGCGCCATTTACCTTTTAAAAATGATGGATTCCCTTTACTTGTAAATGGTGTGCTACACTTACCTATAAACGATGGATTACCTTTATTTTAAATGAAGGATTACATTTACTTTTAAATGATGGATTACCTTTACATATAAACGACGGATTACCATTACTTTTAAATGAAGGATTGCATTTACTTTTAAATGATGGATTGGCTTTACTTTTAAAAGATGGATGACGCCTAAAAACGATGGATTAATTTTACTTTTAAATGAAGGATACCTTTAATTTTAAATGATGGATTACACTTACTCGTAAGTAATGGATTACCTTACTGTGATAGTAGGCTGAAAAGAAAAAAATTAAGAAGCTTAAACGACTTAGTAGTTTATACCAAAACAGCGGACAGTTTAAATCCTTGATAATTGATAATTGGATCTATATATATTATAATAGATATAATATATATAAATAATATATATATGAATATATAGATAATATATATACACACACATAAATACAATGCATTACACAAAGGCCTAAATGGCACCTTATTGTCGTTTTTTAATTAATTTAGTACAGGGATTACCTTTAGTATTTGCACAAAACCTACCAATATTTCAGTTTACATATTCATGATCACAGCAAGAGACATTGTAATATACCTTTTCTTATTTAAATCAATATTCTTGAGCAAATTGCGTCCTCAGTGAAATTAGATATGAATTCTACTAAGAACTTTGACATTAAAAATTATCTACAAAGTTTTGGAACAATATACTTCGACAAGGGGGAACTACCTGTAAACTCCAGATTTACACGATGACACCCAAACATTAGAGAATAGTTTTATACCAAAAAACTTTCACTGCTCCTCTTTTTCTTTTTGCATAAGCCCGGCAATCTTTTAACGGCAAACTCCTAAAAATATTCAAATAACCTAAACCTTTGGCACAAAACGCTTTGTCAACGCCAAGACCCTATTAACCTTACAAAGCACCTATTCCCCCCCATGGGGGGGGTCCTCCTACCCACCGAGGGGACGAACTCTCCCCGGGGGGGCCTCGTTTTCAAACTCTTTCCAAACATTAGAAGTAATAAATTTTATTACAAAACTTACATACGTTGTAAAGCCTAAGAGCCTTTGCACGGAAAGCCTTGCGGGGGTTGGAGGGTGGATGAGGGGGGGTGTAAGTAATGTTACCAAAATACTCCGCCATAAAGCTTCATTACCAGAGGACATACGACTCTCATTCACAGAATTTCATGAATGGCTGTCCTCTCCTGCTCCTCGCTTTGATATTTAACGCACCCAGGTTTGATGGAACTTTCCAGAGAGGACTTGACTTAGTTTACTCGACCAGTTTCCCATGCCGTTTCCCATGGCTGCATGACTTGGGCGATGTCTTTACTGACTTTTAAATGCGCCGGAAATGCACTGTGGGGAAGAACTTGAGACTTTGACAGTAATACGATACCATAATGTTTTAAGAATAATCCAATAGGAGCTTGCTGAGTCTTTGACATAGAAGAAAGCAGATCGAAGTTGTAAGTTGTGCATCTGTAAAAACCTATTCAAAAATAAAGCTGCTTAACTTTGTTTTCAAAACAACTGTGAAGAGCCTAAGACTTTACGTTATTACTATACTTAAAAAAATACTCAGAGTAGCATGAGTCTCCAAATTGATAAAATAAATCCACAGTTATGTACCTATAAAATATATATTTGAAAATAAAGCTGTTCAACTCTGCTTTTAAAGTTATATGTACAGATGTACAACTGTTTATTTGTTTCTTCAATATACACTTTTCTGATCAATAAAGAAATTAATAGAAATGTTTCAGCCATTCCAATCTTTTTCTCCAAAATTCCTATAAGTACATCCTTTTCAGATCATTAAAAAACAAAAAACGTTTAGAGCGAGTAACTATAAGAGCGATTAATGCTGTATAAAAACTATCGAAGCATTCATAAACCAAGCAGTTTTACTCCAGTTCACTTGCCCCACCAGATGCGGTGGTAGAAGTGAAAGTTGAGTTGCCCATTCGGTCCAATGGCCTGGAAAACTGTTCTGGCCAAATGCACGATCCATGGGTGAATTTAACTTTAAATAAAATAAAAACTACTGAAGCTAGAGGGTTGCAATTTGGTAGGTTTGATAATTGGAGGGTGGATGATCAACATACCAAATTGCAGCTCTCTATCACCAGTAGGTTATTTAGATCTGACGTTGGACTGCCCTAATAGAAATGCTTTAAACCGTTCCAAATCTGAGCTACCTTTCATACATATCTTTTAATGTATTAGGATACTGTTGTGATCACTCTTTTCATTCACATTCGTCTGTGACAATATGGCGCCAAAGTGACAATATTTCATTTATATGCATCGACGTCGATGGGGGCGATAAACTAATAATGACTTTGAAATCAATCAACAGACAATCACGTGTGTAACAGACATTATTTAAAAAATTGCTTTGATGTGGTGGCGTGTTTTTGACGGCCGCAAATTAATTTTAATTGCAGGCGTGTGAAGCTTTTGATGTGAATCGAGCCATCAGTTTATTCGTATTAACAGGACGCCAAGACAAACTGTCTTGTAATGTTGCAGCTGTAGATGATTTGTATATGACAAAAATGGCTATGGTCAACTACTTCATAACAATGTAATGCATGTAGTATTATGTTATAATATATATATAATATATATACTATATAATCTATAATATATATTTATATAATATATATATCTTATACAATATATTATATATTAGATAAGATATTATATTATATATATATAAGACAGTTACTATTCTATCTTATCTATCTATCGATTATTATTATATAATATGATATATATATATATATATATATATTATTATTAGATATATGTATGATATACTATATATATATATATAATATATATATATAATATATATATACAAAATATATATATATATCTATTGATATATTGATATATGATCTTAGTGATATCAATCATTATATATATCTATATAGCATATTATATATACTATAATATAGTTATGCGGTATATTATAAGATTACAATTTATATTGAATATCAATATATATATATTATATAATTTACTAATGATATATATAGATATATATATATATATATAGAAATATATTATATATTACATACCATGACATGCATAAACATTGGTTATGAAGTAGTTGCCCATTAGCCCTTTTTGTTTCTCACAGACCCAAGTTACATTTACTTTGATATTTCAAGCCTAAAAGACAAATGGAAAAAAATTTCAGTTGCCTTGGAATCTACAGCTGTAGAGGAGGTTTGGACAAAAAATTTGGCTATAACAACCTAAAACTGGTATAACAATTAGGTAGTTGAGTGAAATGCCTTCTTATACAGATACCACACACCACTAATAGATAGATATATTAATAATGAAAAATAGATATATTGTATATTTATATATTAATATATATATATTATTAATATCGATTATTATATATATAGTATATTTGACTATAATATAATTCTATCGGATAATATATAATATATATATATATATATATATATATCTATATATCTATATATAATATATTATATATATTAGATTCTGATAGAATAGATATATAGATATAGTACTAGTACGAATATATATATATTATATAAATATTATAATATTAGAGAGTTATATATATTATATAATTATATATTATATTACTATATATATATATAATATATATTATATAGATAGATAGGTTATATATTAGATATATAGTATAATTATATATATATTATAATATATAATTATATATAATATATATATATATCTATATATAGATAGATAGAGATATAATATATAGATATTATAATATATATAGATTATTATATAGATATAAGTATATATATATATTATAGATATATATATATTAGATATTATATATAGGTATATAAGTTGATATCATAGATATATATGATATATATATAGATAATATAAGATATATAAATATATATACTATACATTTAATTCTATATATCATATATAGATCTAAGAATTATAATAGCATAGCTATAGATATATACTATGCTATAATATATATTATAATATAGTATATATAGATAGATATAGATCAATATAGATATATATAGTATTATATTAGTGATATTATATAGATATGATCTATATATATCTATATATAATATATATGATCAGCTCGAATAATATATAGATATCTATTATATATCATATGAATATACAATATATATATATATATCAATATATTACTATATAGCTATATATATATAGTATATCATTATATATATACTATATCATATATTCTTTCAAGATTCTCTAAGTAACAATATACATATAGTCACTAATAAGGATATATAGATATCATATATCAAATATATAATCACATATAACTACTATATATATATACTTAGTAAGTAAATTGGATATAATTCCCAGATATCTATATAGATCAATTATATATAATTATATATATATATATTATCATAATATTATATATACTATATTACTTACATATATAATATTACATTTAATTTTAAAAAAAAAATTTAATATATATACTATCTATATATATATATATATACATATTACATTATATTATATATACTATATTTACTATATAGATATTATATATATATATATATAATGAGGGAAGGGATGGAGTTGTATATGTAGAACGAATTCAACCTCAACAACCCTAATTTTTATGCACGTTAGTTGGTTATAGCCTAACTTTTTGGTCCCAAAATTCCTCTACAGCTGTAGATCCCAGCAACTGATTTCATGTCTTTAGGGTTGAAATATCAAAGTAATGTAAGTAAAGACAAGGGGCCGGGCGGGGGGTTTGGTCCAGCATTCACCAATACCACTGCCCTATAATCGGACATATATAATAACTAAATAATATTGTACTAAAAACAAGGTATCATACTATTAACCACATTATATAAACAATAAGTAACAAAATATGGGTTATGATATTAAAACCAAAATGGATAACCAGAAGAAAAAGTACGATATTCCAGGTATATACAAACATTTCTGAACATGGTCACTAACCGTTAAACAATCTTAAGCCCTGAAAAAATATACCATTTAACACAAAAGGACACAAGAACTGTATTACAAATATTAAACTAGGTTAGAAGATAAATTATAATTAAAATGCTCGTATTTGGTACGGTTACCACCAGTCTCAAGGCAGATAAAAAAGAAATAAGAAGACTTGCTTTGTTAATTCAAAATCAATATACCGCCATGGAGTCGCCCTATCAGTGTCCCAAAATCAGATTCTAGGACCCTTAAAGTGTAGTCGAGTCAGTATATAGGATTAGGGGGCGGAGGATCTGTAAAAGCAAGGGGATAGTAAAAGGGGACAGTAATGCTGGTATAAACGAAGAGAAATGAGGATTTTTAGCTGTTAATTCAATTGCGAGAGAGAGAGAGAGAGAGAGGGAGAGCAGAGGAGCGGAATGATAAGAGGAGAAGGACGAGTAGGAGAGAGAGCTGAGAGAGAGAGAGAAGAGATTTAACAATATTATTTCCCCTTCAACGAATAATGAACGTACTCAAGATGTGAAGTTTAGAGAGAGAGAGAGAGAAGAAACGTGAGCTGAGAAGAGAGAGAGACGAGAGAGAGAGAGAGAAAGAGGAGAGCAAAATAATTTCCTATTGGAACGAGCAATATGGTAAGTTGAGAAAGGAATACGAGGAAGAGAGAGAGAAGAAGAGGAGAGAGAGAGGAGAAACGAGAGAGAGAGAGAGAGACCTTAACCATGATAATTCCCTTGAAGGGATATGAAACACTTGAGATGAAAGAGAGAGAGAGAGAGAGAGTAAGAGAGAGAGTAAGCGAGAGACCTTCAACAATAATAATTCCCTTGAAGCGATATGAAACACACGAGATGAGAGAGAGAGAGAGAGACGATAATAATTCCCCTTCAATAAGTAATGAAGTGCTAGAAATAAGAAACGAGAGAGAGAGAGAGAGAGAGAGAGAGAGAGAGAGAGAGAGAGAAGACTTGAAGAGAGAGAGGAGAGAGCATAATCAATTCCCCACCCAACGGAAAGGGTAACTGGAGGTGAGATGATAACAACGCATTCGGTATTCCTGTCCCTATAAACTCTTTACCTACGTAGGATGGGATTTTAGCGTCCCAGTAAACTATCCTAAGGCGACGAAATGCTAGGGAGAGTGAATTATAGAACACGAAGGATTAGTATCCTACAGGGCACAGGAGAGGTCTTGCTTGTATTTACTTGGATTTCTAGCCTTTAGTGATTGTTTAGAGACTTGCCTGTGCACTTGGTAAGTTATATTATCACACGTTGTAAGACGAGGACTTTACTAGATGTGACTTGAAGCAGGAAAAATAATTCTGATTTTATTTGATTTTTTTCAATGTTGTCTTTTAGACTTTCTGACTTTTGACTTTTAGAATTATTAAAAAATTTTAGCTTTGAATTTTAAAATTTGCAAAAATTTTCACTTTTGAATTTTAGAATTTTCAAACATTTTTACTTTTGACTTTTAGCATTTTTGAACATTTTTACTTTTAACTTTCAGATTTTTTTTTACTCTTAGAGTATTTTTACATTTTTACTTTTGATTTTTAGAATTTTTTCACTTACTGGCATTTGACTTTTATAAATTTTTCATTTTCTGACTTTTGACTTTTAGATTTTTTTAATTTTTTGTTTTTGACTTTTAGAATTTTTTTTTAGCTTTTTTACTTCTGACTTGTAGGAATTTTTAACTTTCTGACTTTTGACTTTTAGAATTTATTAGCTTTTTTACTTTTGACTTTTAAAATGTGTTTGCTTTTTTACTTTTGACTTTTAGAATTTGTTTAACTTTTTAAATTTTGATTTGTAGATTTTTTTTTAACTTTTAGTATATTTCTACTTTTATACTTTTGACTTTTAGAATTTTTTCACTGTCTGACTTTTGACTTTTAGATCTTTAAAACATATTTTACTTTTGACATTTAAATTTTTTTTTACTTTTTTATTTTTTACTTTTAGAATCTTTTTTTAACATACTGACTGTCGACTTTTAGATTTTTTTAAAAACTTTTTTTACTTCTGACTTTTAAAATGAGTTTGCTTTTTTACTTTTGACCTGTAGAATCTTTTCTTAACTTTCTTTGAACTTTTTGACTTTTTATTTGTAGAATCTTTTCTTAAATTTCTTTGAACTTTCTCACTTATGGCTTTTAGGATTTCTTACCTTTCTGACTTTTGATTTTCATCCCAGTCTATTGGATATGGAAAGTCGAGGAATATTCAACTTCGAATGGTTTTATTGTTCATTATGAATTTCATTACTTTTTGGCTCTGAAACAATTATTTACATTTTAGTTCTTTTCCTTTAAACATATCTAACTGAAAGTGGAGTGAAAACCTATTGCTGTGGGATTATACGAGATAAAGTCATATCCACCACAAGATCATTTATTTACACTTATCAAAATAAGAAATAAAAAAGAAATCCGAATGATTTTAATGGATTGGTATACGTTGACATCAGATTATAACATTGACACTTTCATATGTAATGACCAAAGTGTTCTTCATTCCAAAGGTAATATTATACACCCAAGGTAATTATACATGATTTTATACACTGTAAAGTACAAATACTTATTAACATCCATCTAACATACCAAAGATAATACTAGGGCCATATAAGTAGGTACTTGTGCTTAAAATCTATATTTTACAGTACGTGGAACAATGAGGAGGACAATCAAGGGCTCTCTCTCTCTCTCTCTCTCTCTCTCTCTCTCTCTCTCTCTCTCTCTCTCTCTCTCTCTCTCTCTCTCTCTCTCTCTCTGGTGCATTATATTTTTCATTGACGAGGCAGCCATCGTTCTACCATTAGGCTAATGGCCTGCTTTGCCCACCCCCAAAAAATCTGATTTAATTTTTACCTCATTTGCTCAGTGTGTTCCAAAAAAAAAAAAAAAAAAAATATGCAGCACGCACCTGAGCAAGTTTAGACAAACTTTACGAGTACATAGTATATATATAATATATATATATATATATATATATATATATATATATATATATATATATATATATATATATATATGTATATATATAATATATATATATATATATATATATATATATAATATATATATATATATATATACATATATATACATATATATATATATATATATATATATGTATATATATATATATATATATATATATATATATATATATATATATATATATATATATACATATATATACATATATATATATATATATATATATATATATATATATATATATATATATATATATATATATATATATATATATATATATATATATATATATATATATATATATATATATACATATATATATATATATATATATATACATATATATATATATATATATATATATATATATATATATATATATATATATATATATATTATATATATATATACATATATATAGCGCGTCTGTATAGTATATATAGACGTTCAAAATCTCAGAAACTCTCTTGATGGCATTATCAAGATCCTGGGGCTAAGTTCTTTGATTACTTAGAAAGCTCAGGGAGTTACGCTCTTGGAGGATAGGCCTAGTCTCACTAGTCTTACATTAGGCCTCTTGGAGGGCTAGAGGCTCTCAAAACATTTCAAGAATTGTGTTCATTCATTAAATTGATATACGTCAGTAGCTTCTCTCTCGAATTCCCGGGATTGGTACAGGATTTGAACGACAGTTCCTGTTTCAAGTTGAGGCACAGTGATTTTTTTTAAAATTAGCATGCACATGTATTTACAAAAGCTTGGTCAGTGAAGATTCTAAAAAGTACTAATGTACGTTGCGCGCGCAAGATCGTAGATCTATTCGTACGTCCACAAATGAGACAATCTCGGAATATTGGGACTTTACCTGAAGAGATACCACGCATCCCACTGTGGGAACTTCTTTACATACAAGATATGTGACACGTGGAATAAACTGCCACCAGAAGTTGTAAACAGCAACAGTGTGGAAGAGTTTAAAAGAAAGCTAGACAAAATCATGAAGACACTGTGAATGAACAGTAAAACTTGCTCCTAGAGATAAGTTAGCACACGATGTCTCCTCGGATGGACTAACAAGTCTTTGAGACATCCTAATCCTTGTAACCCCTTGTAACTTTACGATGGAAACTGGTTATGCCATTCACAAATCTCTTCCAGCTCAGTAATGCAAGTTGTTTACAAGAAAACGCGAGATCATAATACTGTTGTTCTCTTGCAAGAGACAGCAGTATTTTTAACCGTGCTAACATTCATATTACAAGTCATAAAAAACACTTTTTGTTCTTGATCAGAATTTCTCGCTGGGACTCCTCGGTCTCCCGCCGAAGTAACTGAGGTTTCGAGTATTTGAACCCCCGTTGGAAGATTAGAAAATATAGTCGGCTCCAACATTTATCGGCGAAAGGATATTCTAACTTAAGACGGAATATGGTTCAGATTTATATTTTATTTCATTTTCAATGGGCGTATTTGTTTAAGTGTCAAAATGTATAATTTTTTTGTGGACTAGTATTTTTAAATTCCAGAAACAGGTTAAAGGTTCTTTTTCTGTATACGTTTAAGAAAACAGAAAATTATTGTAAGCTATATATGATTACAGGAACATTAGTAGATGCATGTTTGTTATTTTAGACCTAGGGGATTTAATAATAAACACATTCCTAAAGAAGCAAACATTTCACATACACATATACACGGCAGAGAACTTTTTAACATCCATAAAATCTACCATTTACAATTATTTAGACCAGTGGTTCTTGAACTTTTTCTGAACACGCCCCCTCTAATGTGTGATGCTTCCCTGCACGCCAACATTGTACCCCAAATTTAATAGAAAATAGATAAGAATATTATAAAAAAACAGAGAATGGGCTTCCAGGGATAGGGAGGGAAGTTAATAATAAAAAAAAAAACACTGTAAGCCCAATGAGTCTAACCAGAGTAGTTGACTATAGGAAGGTAACGATACTTTTACCTTTTTTTTAAATAAACTTCTGAATATTAGTTCATCATTCTTGTTAAGATAACAAATATAATAAAAGAATTATAAGACTATTTCCCTTAGAGTTCGCATCTCCCCTGGAAATTACCGAGGGCAGTTTAAGAACTACTGATTTAGACGTTTAGAAGTGCAATGGTGAAAATTCGCTCTTATTAAAATCTGAAATAATATTCTCGAATATTTTCTATACATAAAAATGAACCCACCTACGAGCAACATACATCAGAATGAGTTATTGTGGATATTTCTTCACTCCAGTAAGAATGTTTTCTAGTAATTGGCATAGCTTGATTCAGCATAGTATAGGGAATTAAACTTAATGCAGGAATGACTGTTATGTCAAACGGCGAAGAATCTTTTAAAATTAATCTCTTTTAATGCAAGGAAACAAGATTTCAGTTTTCTGTAAAAAGATGCTACTGTGCTATCTTTGTCTATCCGTCCGCACTTTTTCTGTCCGCCGTCAGATCTTAAAACCTACTGAGGCTAGAGGGCTGAAAATTGGTACGTCGATCATCCACCCTACAGTCATCAAACATACCAAAGTGCAGCCCTCTAGCCTCAGTGGTTGTTATTTTATTTAAGGTTAAAGTTAGCCATAATCGCGCATCTGGCAACGATCTGGGCTAGGCCACCACGGGGCCGCGTCATACAGTATTATACCGAAATCACCTGAAAGACAAATCCATTTTTTGTGGTCTTGACAATAATGTGTAGTAGCTGTACAGAAAACTCGATTGCGCAGAAGTTTACTTGTTTATTTCTATAATCGAAGTTCTGCTACAGGGGCAAGGCTTCAATTCTAAAGATTTGAGCAGCAGAATGAGAGATATTGTTGAACTTTTCGATCGATCGATCGATCGATCGATCGAGAGAGAGAGAGAGAAATATGATAAAATATTAAATCACTACCACAGAGATTAAGCAATATTCTTCCTGCGTGGCAAACAACCATTTATACACAGTAATAAAATTATATATATATATATATATATATATATATACTATATATATATATATATATATATATATATATATATATATATATAGACTACAAATGTCCTTTAATATCTAATTCTCTCTATCTGGGAATTAATATATTTTCATATATGTTTAACTGAAGGGGGTGGGGAATTTATTTAGCGATAAAAGAATTGCCGGCCGACGAGCACGAACCATCGACATCTTCATTCCAGGTCTGGTAGTGAAGCCTTAGCCCACCCCGCCACCGCAACAGGATATAAGTTTATGCCGTCTCTCACCTCAGATACCTGCCGCACTCAGGTATTTATAGTTTTGGAGACTGCATCACCCACTTCGTCCTCGGTAGCGTTATAGTGCTTTTGCCTGCACGTAGCCATTACATAAATCATAGCACATTACCGTGATTCATATACATTATATCGAGCTACAAAATGTCCTTTAATATCTAATTCGCTCTACCTCGGGTTTAATATATTTTCATATATGTTTAACTGAAGGGGGAATTTATTCAGCGATAATAGAATTGCTGGCCGACGGGCACGAACCCGTGGCGGGGTGGGCTAAGGCTTAACTGCCAGTCCTGGAATTGAAGATGTTGATGGTTCGTGCCCGTCGGCCAGCAATTCTATTCACTGAATAAATTCCCTTCGGTTACACATATATGAAAATATATTAATTCTAAGGTAGAGCAAATTAGATATTAAAGGACATTTGTAGCTCGATATATGTATGAATCACGGTAATGTGATATGACTTATATATATATATATATATATATATAATATATATATATATATATATATATATATATATATATAGTATATTATATATATATATATATATATATATATATATATATATATATATATATATATATATTACTTAATAGTCTAGCAATGGCAGAGAGAGAGACAGAGAGAGAGAGAGAGGGAAACAAAATCTCACAAACTATTTTCTCAGTGGTTTAACAAGGATGCAGAAAGAGAGAGATAAAACCACAAAATATTTTTCAGTGATATACTAACAATGCAGAGAGAGAGAGAGAGAGAGAGAGAGAGATGAGAGAGAGAGAGAGAGACGGAGAGAGACAGAGAGAGAGAGAGAGAGAAGGATTCCTCTAAATGATGGCCCCAGATGCTGTGGCCAAGACTGGTCCCTAATTAAGATGAGAACAGATGCTGGCAGCTAATTATCCCAAAAGTTAGCACCGGGCCAGAAGTGTGGTTTCCAAAGGTAGGGATTCAGTCTTTGTCTGAGATATTACTTTTTTTTTTTTTTTGTTCTTTAATTTTACATGAATTTCGTTTGCAAATGAAAACTTGAACAAAAGAGTGAGTTGGATAATGTTTTCACACTGTACAGTTGGTCAAGCAACGGACAAAATATTATTATTTTTGCTCTTGGTTATATACATTTCGTCATATATGAAAACAGGAACAAAAGGATATATTGTATAATGTATAAGTGTCTACGTTTTCCACTATTTACACTATATAGTTGATTATGTATCAGACAAAATATTACTTGAATCTAAAAATGGTTTTTGAATTCCCCTGCAGGCAAAGAGCTCTGATTTATTTTCATGATTTCATAATGAAGTTGCCAACTCTGAACTATATATTTCAATTACTTTTTAGTTTTCTGTAAAAGAAAACTACTAAGATAGCTTTGTCTGTCCCTCAGCACTTTTTCTATCCGACCTCAGATTTTAAAAACTGCTGAGGCTAGAAGGGTGCAAATTGGTATGTTGATCATCCACCCTCTGATAATCGAACATACCAAATGCAGCCCTCTAGCCTCAGTATTTTTTTTATTTATTTAAGCTAAAGCTAGTCATGATCGTGCATATGGCAACGCTATAGACAGGGCCACCCCACCGGTCCGTGGCTTTATTTTGGTATCAAGTAGTTCTTCACTGACATTTATTCAAAGGACCATTGTCTGTCAAAGAGTATTAGGATTGTTTCATTAAGAAATCCTATCAAAAGAATTTCATTTATTCAAACTTATGCTAAGCTTATTTAATTGTGCTGATTTTAATTTAGCTTTCGATTGCCAAAAACGTTCTGTAATTGTAATCTCCCTCTGTTACAGAATTAAAACGAAAATGTTCATCTTATCTAACGCTTAAAAGGAATAGACAGAGTCCATTTAATAAAAAGAAAAAAAAAATATCCGAACATTCTCCCACCTGATTTCAAAGATATCAGACCTTTTGAGTCTCGCCTGTGATGTGCAAATAGGTAGGAATTTCATTTTCTCTTTCGTTTTAATATTTTATACCTCTTATTGATTCTCCGTCACGGATGACTGATCGGGTGAAATCTTTGGCAGCGTCCCATTTCAGAGAAAGGTCATTGTATTCGCGAGTATTTTTTTTTCCTTTCTCTAAAAGCTTTAGGCAGACGACAAGGTAACTGAACAGACGAATTTTGTCATTTGTCGAAGGAATAATTCCTTGACATAATTTGATAGTTCAAGATTACACATTTCGCAACAAATTCATCATATCTTTAATTCTTCATATACATTCATCTCAAATTATAAAGAATTATCCAATTTTTATGTTACGTTAAATTTTTCAGTCTTTTTTTGTTAAACAAACTTATGATATAATGTAAATTGATAATTACGTTGCTCGCCAATGATGACTACATAAAAGGAAATTCACCTTAACGAATTTATTGATAAAGCATTAGATTTTCTCCAGTCAATACCTGATCAATGAATTATTTGTAAAATGTATTAATATTATTTATGGCCTTAATCCTATTTCGAGACATATCATTCAAGTTACATTCAGTGTTCAATGGAAGTCTCTTGGTAGTATTAATAAATACAAGTAAAAAAGAACTGGGCAAAAAGAAAAAAGGGAAAGTTGCAACAAGTTCTTCTTTGCCAAACATGTCTCAGTATGCGTCCACTTACTCGGTAAGAAAAAAAAAAACGAGATAAAACAACCTTACATATTCATATCAGTATCTATTTGGGACCCATCGGCACTCGGCCCTTGTCGTCCATCTTTGGTCGAGAATTATTAGATAATTGATCAGAGACAAGTACTGGAGTCGCCCTGTCTCCTCCCTCGCTGCAAATCGAGGGTCAGAAGGTAGGGAAGCCATCAGAAGAGGAATTAATTAGTTGTTTCCCTGCGAGAGGCCCCCACTTAATATCGGCCCCTTTGTTTACGAGATACTGTACCTGGTAGAAGAGGAAAGTGGAGTGGGTTCCCGTTAATGGTTTTGTGATGATTATGAGAGGTCGTGGATGCATCACCATGGTTTCGCGATGATCACGAGAAGTTCGTGTTTTGCGACTTCGTGGTTTAGTCATAAACCTGAAAGTTCGTATTTCGAGACTTTGTGGTTTTGTAACGATTATGAGATTCAATGTACAGAGACCACGGTTCTGTAATAATCATGAGTCCCTGTACAGAGATCTCATGATTTTGTAATAATCACGAGATTTCTTGTACAGAGACCCAATGGATTTCTAATAATCACGAGATTTCGTGTACAGAGACCTCATGATTTTGTAATAATCATGAGATTTCGTGTACAGAAACCTCATTATTTTGTAATAATCATGAGATTTCGTGTTCAGGAACCTCATGGTTTTGTAATAATCATGAGATTTCGTGTACAGAAACCTCATTATTTTGTAATAATCATGAGATTTCTTGTACAGAGACCCAATGATTTCTAATAATCACGAGATTTCGTGTACAGAGACCTCATGATTTTGTAATAATCATAGAATTTGGTACAGGAACCTCTTATTTTGTAAAAATTGAGATTTCGTGTACGAAACCTCATTATTTTTAATATCTGCATTTAGTGTACAGAAACCCATTGTTCTGTAATAACATGAAAGCAGTATACAGGAAAACCTCCATGGTTTTTTTTTTTTGTAATAACATGAGTCTTTGTATACAGAAACCTCATGGTTTTGTAATACGAGATTTTTCGTGTTTACAGAGACTTAGGTTTTGTAATAATCATGATAGTCCGTGTTCAGAGAAACCTCTACTTTTATAATAATCATGCGTTTAGTACAGAAACCTCATTATTCTGTAATAATCTGAAAGTCAGTATACGAAACCTCATGGTTTTGTAATAATCATGAAAGTCTGACAGAAACCTCATTTTGTAATAATCGAGATTTCGTGTACAGAGACCTTATGGTTTTGTAATAATCATGATAGTCCGTTCAGAGACCTCATACTTTTTATAATAATGTTTCGTTTGCGGGAAACCAGATTTTGTAATAATCGTGAGATTTCGTGTACAGAGAAACCATGATTTTGTAATAATCATGAGATTTCGTGTAGAGACTTAATGGTTTTGTAATAATCATGAGAGATCTGTACAGAGACCTCATGATTTTGTAATAATCGCGAGATTTCGTGAACGGAGAAACCATGATTTTGTAATAATCGTGAGACTTAGTGCATAGAGAGCATGGTTTTTGTAATGATCCTGGGAGTTCGTGTAAGTCTTTATATCTTGCAAATTCTTGAATAGAGAATCATGGTACGTAATGATTATGAGAGTTGGTGGACACAGAACCTATGTTTTTTCTGGTATTCACGAGAGCTCGTTGCATAGGTCCCATGGTTTTTTTAATCATCACGAGAGCTCATGTTTAAAGTGCCAAGGGGGGTTTTGTAATAATCATGACTACATTGATATTCGATAAAAAAAAAAAATGGAATATAAGTGACATCTACAAGATTATACAGAGGAAGCATAAACAGATGGACAAGAGTAATATGTGAGCATATTATCAAAATGATATTTTTCCCGGTAATTATAATAGTTCAGTATCATCTGATGACTATGATATATATTAATTAAATGTTGTGCTGGGATTCGCAACTTATTAGCAGGTGTAACTGAAAATCGTTTTCAACAAATTGGTACGAATCAACTAAGCTGATGAGGTCTTCAGTATATTGTTAAAATCATAGATTGAAATAAATAAATGACTAAATAGATGACTAAGTAATCAATAAATAATAGTTTTATTTGGTAACTGAGCCAAAAACGTTACTTAGCAATTTACGGATACCACATAAGGACATTCAAGGAAGTTAGTAAACAGGCATTTATAAAACACACAGTCCTCCTTCCATCATGGGAAACTATTATAAGTAATTCATTGTTGTTTTTATTACTTGCTCAGCGGACGGTCTGAAGTCTCTCTCTCTCTCTCTCTCTCTCTCTCTCTCTCTCTCTCTCTCTCTCTCTCTCTCTCTCTCTCTTTCCTGAGAGCCACTGCCGCAAAGTCTCGAATCCCTCAGACAGGAAGATGAGACAAAGACATGAATGCTGAGGTACCGCTCCCGACGGAGACCAAATTTCGGACGTCGCGAGTCGGGACGCGACGTAAGAAGCGCGCAAGCTCTTTCATCTAAGAGCAGGAAATGAGGAGAGGAAAGGAAACCTTAACGCTGCGAGGCCGTTAAACCTCAATGGGATTCGTCGTTTTCAGCATTAGCATACATGCTCTCGTGCAGAGGCTGTGAAACGTTCGGCTTCTCAAGAGAGAGAGAGAGAGAGAGAGATTTGATGTCGTAGGATGGCGCGTAGCCAAAGGAGTGATTATTCGAAACTGAGAAAAGTGAATTTCTTTTTTGGGGGGAGGGAGAATAATTTTGGTGGAGCAAGATTTATAATAATTTTTTAGTTGCACTTGTATCTGTGATTCTAGAAATGGAAAGTAATTGTCAAAAAAATCGTTCAAAGATATCAAGACCGTTCAGTAATCTAGAACTTCTGAAATAATAAAATTTCTTTCATTTGAAAATTGCATGTCTTATCTTGGAATAATCTGGCGGTGCATCATTTCCAAACTGCTTTTTATAATATAATGCCATTTCATCTGTGAATCTGACATGAAAAAAAAAAAAGATTGTCAAAATACATCGTTCATAGAGATATGGACGACTGATCAATCTAGAATAACTGAATTAAAATGAAAATTCTATTAGTTTTGAAAAAAAAAATTATATTAGCTTATTTCCCCTAATTTGTTTGAATTTCTCCCACTTCTATTCGTTTAATTTACGAAACCTTTCATCTCGTAAGAGGACGGTCTCTCGTTATACCCTATTGAACAGCACTTGGAAATAAATACGAAATAACATTTAAATCCTGGTAAACTTTTAAGTATCGTTATAAATATGTGACAGATAATTGTTGAGTGGAACACAATTAATTGAAATTCTCCTAATGTTTATTTTTTCTCAGTTCGTACAAAAGCTTTTCACTTCAGAGGACAGTTTTTGTTAATATCTTTGTGAACAGCACTCAGGAATAAGATGTACATACCGTTAAATTCCTGGTAAACTTTTCAGCATACATGTATCGATAGAGCAGATT
Organism: Macrobrachium nipponense; assembly: GCF_015104395.2. Lineage (NCBI taxonomy): Eukaryota > Metazoa > Arthropoda > Malacostraca > Decapoda > Palaemonidae > Macrobrachium > Macrobrachium nipponense. Next base: position 170,104,355 of record NC_087201.1, read on the forward strand.
TTTATGAAGAGAGAGAGAGAGAGAGATGAGAGAGACGAGAGAGACCGAGCCCACCCCCAGAGAGAGAGGAGCGGAGAGAGAGAGAGAGAGAGAGAGGGAGAGAGAGAGAAGAAGAATTGTGCTCTATTGTTAAAGGCTACATGAAAGCATGACCACTTGTTTTTAAAAATAGATTTGTCAAATTGAGACATTTAACTTCAGCCCAAAATCTGAAGAAATTTCGACTTCAGGAGTGATAAAATTACATATGGTATAATTTCCACCAAAACATATATTGAATATCGTATTAACATGTATTAACCAAGAATCAAAATGTATTTTTGTGAGTTATCGTTACCATACGCACGGAAATTTTCCTAACTTGTATAAAAACTCGACAACTCATCAGAATCCATAACATTTAATTAGAGGAGTCTTTGATGATTACTATAATATTCACAGGGAACTTTAGTGATCACTCAAGTAATAAGGAGCCCAAAGTCGTTATGAAATCAGAGTTGAAAATAAACTATTTGATACAAAACTCCTTCACTATTGATATCTCAGAATAAGACTGTATTGGTGGAACTATTCATAGATTGGTAATGCAACGAAATATACAATTTCACCTTGATTGCAATTCGCTGCCACGTTCATTAATCATATGGTAGATACGGTGTATTATAGGTTTTACACTGATTAAAATCACAGTTCTACCATTGGATTGTTGACTATATAAAGAAATCTCGAAAATTAAAAATGGACCGATTTTCTTTTGGTGTTCCCCACATATTGTGGAATAATATTCATTGCCTCAAATTTCTACATTTTTATTATGAGCGCACGACAAAAGATATATCGTTCGAAGAAACATTACACATTACCGAAGTCTTTTTAAAACACGGATCTCCCCTAAATACGAAATAATTACTCTTCGGGTGAAGAAATGCAGCTGAAACGGAGGAATAATAATCTGTTATACTCGAAAGAATTTATCGCGAGGCGAAGGGATCATTAGCATTAGTGGGTATTCATAAGAGCTCCCCTAATTGCGCTTCGATTGAAACTTCTATTGAAAATATTCAGAATAGGCATAATCCCAACTCTCTCTCTCTCTCTCTCTCTCTCTCTCTCTCTCTCTCTCTCTCTCTCTCTCTCTTTGGAAATAAAAGGATATGGTACAAAGATCTTATATTGGAAATATTCAGAATAGGCATAATCCCAACTCTCTCTCTCTCTCTCTCTCTCTCTCTCTCTCTCTCTCTCTCTCTCTCCCTTGGAAATAAAAGGATATGGTACAAATAAGATCTTATATTGGAAATATTCAAAATAGGCATAATCCCAACTCTCTCTCCCTCTCTCTCTCTCTCTCTCTCTCTCTCTCTTCTCTCTCTCTCTCTGTGGTGTGTACTGGAAAGGAAATTTACTGAGAATTTAGCACAAAGGTCATCCACTGGAAATATTCAGATAACAGGCATAATCCCACTCTCTCTCTCTCTCTCTCTCTCTCTCTCTCTCTCTCTCTCTCTCTCTCTCTCTCTGGAAGTAAATGTGTTGAGAAGATAGTACGTACATTCCTTAAAGAGTTTGCATAAATCAGCATTTCTTATTTCTAGAAAATAATTTTAATCAAAGTATTGGCAAAATAACTCGATTTGTATTTTGCTTTGAAGATGACGCAACTCCATTTAAGTTCTAAAGAAAAAGTCTTTATAGCTAATACTTGGATATAGTTCATATTAAATTAATGGATTTTTTTTTAATACTTACACAAATGATTATATTTTCTTAGTGGGATTATTCATTTCGTATTGCCCTCCCTATTTTTGTTTTTAAATTACTAATTTCTACACTCAATTACAGAACATAAATCAGTTCAGCTGATTCTGAATAAGCTATGATGAACAAAATATCAACCAATAACTACCATGAGAAGGAAGTACTAATTAACAAATGAAAAACACAAAAAGGTGAATGCAAAAATAAAGGTATGGAGGAGCCTGAGGGAGAAGATGGTGCCAGAGAAGTATGTGCGATTGATACAAGAGATGTACCGGAATGTATTTACCAGAGTGAGGAGCAGTGTTGGGGAGACAGAAGGTTTTGAGGTGAGAGTAGGATTACACCAGGGGTCGGCTCTGAGCCCATTTATCTTTAACATAGTGATGGATGTTATAAAAGAGGAAGTAAGGGAGACAGTACCATGGAACATATTGTATGCGGATGATATTGTTCTGTGTGCAGAGAGCAGGGAAGATCATGGAAGTGAAATTGGAAAGATGGAGACAAGTACTGGAGGACAGAGGAATGAGAATAAGTAGATCCAAGACAGAATATATGTGTACCACCACTGAGGGGGATGATAGAGAAAGTATTCAGCTTGGTGGAGAGCAAATAAGGAGAGTTGATAAGTTTAAGTATTTGGGATCTTTTGTTAACGCTGGAGGAAGTATGGAAGAAGAAGTAAAACATCGGGTACAGGCAGGCTGAACAACTGAGGAGAGCGGCCTTCCAGGAGTTCTTTGTGACAAAAAAAAAGAGTGCCGCTTAGGTTAAAAGGAAGATTTCACAAGACGGTGGTAAGAACAGCAATGCTGTATAATACGGAAAACAGCAAGCATGAGAAAAGCAGCAGAAAGAAGATGGATGTGGCAGAAATGAGTAATGCTTAGGTGGATGTCTGGGGTAACAAGAGTGGATAGGATCAGAAATGACTACATAAGGGGGTCAACTAAGGTGGTGGAAGTATCAAAGAAAGTGCAGGAGGGGAGGCTGAGAATGGTATGGACACCTGTTGAGAGAGATGAGGACCACGCTGGGAGACATACTATGGGGGTGGAGGTGCAAGGGAAGAAGAAAAAGAGGGAGACCAAGAAAGAGATGGAAGGACTGTGTGAGAGGAGACTTAAATGAGAAGGGAATTGATGAGGCAGAAGCACAAGATAGAAATGGATGGAAACGGCTCATCCGAAACGGCGACCCCATATAAAAATGGGAACAAGCTGGGAAGAAGATTCCTCTTCATTCTCATTCCTATTCGTACAGAAACCTCTCGAAGACTTTCCTTGGAATCATGTTTCCTCTTTTCTCATCCACAAAGATAGAAGCTCTAAAAGTCATTATTCTGAGTTAAGGAGAGTTCTGGTTCTAGGATATGAGGGAGAGACACGCAGTCTTCAAAGGAGGATGATACCACCTTCATAGAAGTTACTCCTTTTGTTTGGCTTCTAAATGCCCCCTGAAGAAATGTTGGCTTCTAAATGTCCCCTGAAGAAATGTTTTGGTTTCTGAATGTCCCCTGAAGAAATGTTGGCTTCTAAATGCCCCCTGAAGAAATGTTTGGCTTCTAAATGCCCCGTAAAAATTTTTGGCACTTCTAAAACTTCTAAATGCCCCCTGAAGAAATGTTTAAACTTCTAAATGCCCTGAAAAAACAAAAAAATGAGTGCTTCTAAATGCCCCCTGAAGAAATGTTTACTTCTTCTAAATGCCCCTGAAGAAATGATTGGCTTCTAAATGCCCCCTGAAGAAATGTTTGGCTTCTAAATGTAACCTGAACAAATGTTTGGCTTCTAAATGTCCCTGAAGAAATGTTTGGCTTCTAAATGTCCCCTGAAGAAATGCTTGGCTTTTAAATGTCCCCTGAAGACCATTTGGCTTCTAAATGACCTCTGAAGAAAGTTTTGGCTTCTAAGTGTCACCTGATTAATTGTTTGGCTTCTAAATGCCCCGTGAAGAAATGTTTGGCTTCTAAATGCCCCTGAATAAAATGTTTTGGCTTCTAAATGACCTTAAAAAATGTTTGGCTTCTAAATGCCCATGAAGAAAATATGTTCTATCCCCCTGAAGAAATGTTTCTTCTCTAAATGCTTCTACAAAAATTTGGCTTCTAAATGCCCCCTGAAGAAATGTTTGGCTTCTAAATGTCCCTTGAAAGAAATGATTGGCTCTAAATCAAGAGAATGTTTAAACTTTCTAAAGCCTGAAGAAATGTTTGGCTTCTAAATGTCAACGCCTTAACAAATGTTTGCTTCTAATGCCCCCTAAGAAATGTTTGGCTTTTAAATGTCCCCGAAATGTTTGGCTTCTAAATGTCCCTGAAGAACATTGGCTTCTAAAGACCTCTGAAGAAAGTTTTGGCTTCTAAGTGTCACCTGTGAATGTTTGGTTTGGCTTATAAATGCCTCATGAAGAAATGTTTGGCTTCTAAAATGCCCCTGAAGAATTTTGGCTTCAAATGCCCCCTTAAAAATGTTTGGCTTCAAATGCCCCCTGAAGAAATGTTTGGCTTCTAAAAGCCCCCTGAAGAAAGTTTGGTTTCTAAAGTCTGAAGAAATGCTTGGCTTCTAAATGTCCCTGAAGAAATGTTTTAGCTTCTAAATGTCCCCTGAAGAAATGTTTGGCTTCCAAATGTCCTCTGAGGGAGTGTTTGATTTCTAAATGTCCCCTGAAGAAATGTTTGGCTTCTAAATATCCTCTGAGGGATGTTTGATTTCTAAATGTCCCCTGAACAAATGTTTGGCTTCTAAATGTCCCATGAAGAAAGGTTTGGCTTCTAAATGTCCCCTGAAGAAATGTTTGGCTTCTAAATGTCCCATGAAGAAATGTTTGGCTTCTAAATGTCCCCAGCAGATATGTTTGGCAAATGTCCCCTGAGCAAATTTGGCTTCTAAATGTCCCCAGAGAAAATATTTATTTGTTTTAAATGTCCTCTGAGGAGATATATGGCTTTTAATTGTCCACTGTAGGAATTTTTGGCTTCTAAACATCTGGTTTCCAAATGTTGTTTGAGGAAATATACTCGGATGTGGGGGGACGGCGGGGGGGGGGGGGGGGGGGGGGAGCCCCCAAATGAAAATGGCTAAATTTTTGTGTAGAAACATT
>NC_087201.1:170111717-170124217 GCF_015104395.2 Macrobrachium nipponense
TCAATTTCTGGTGAAATATACGCAGACTTCCTTCTTCCATTTATTGAATTTTGTCACGACAGCTGTTTCGCCTTTATGGCATTATCAAGCGACTACTGACTTACAATCTGACCTTTCGGCCTATTTATCTCATCGTGTGGGAGGTATGACCTCGAGGTATGGGTACTGGTTAGTCTAGGGATTAACAGCTTAAGGGCGTTGTTTTAGTTACAAAGAATATAGGACATATGTACTGCGACAATAAGAGTGAAAGTTTAAACAGTGGTTAAATAAATATTCAAAATACAATGCCATGTGCTAGAGTTTCCTTAAATGTATGTTTAAAATTTAATATGTTACATGTTGGTTTTAGATAAAAATTACAAAATACATACAGGAATGAAAAACTGAATATAGAAATCTAAATACGGGAGTACAAATATATGTATATATTTTATAGCATGCATAAAGGTACAAGAGATAATTTCTGTTTATACATAAATGTGATGATTTAAATTTGAGTGTGTGAGTGTGTGTGTGTGTGTGTATGTCCAAAATGGTCTACGTTGGTTAACGGTTGCTGATTCGTGTTGGGCGGGGTCTCAGCGACCTGAGTAAGGATGTTACTTGACTTTCGCTGACGCTGGGTCTTCTCATGCCTTCCAAGGTGCGCGATGTTCTCGTGGATTGGGGCGCGTGTCTGGTCCCTGTTGGCTTGGGTATTCCTTCTCCTGCTGGAGGGGAGTATATGGTCCGATCTTGTTGGACGTTCAAGGTCGGCTTCTGAATAGCGATGCTCACTGCTTCCGCTATTAAGAGGCGACCGTAGTTGTCTTCTCTGTGTACGACCTGGGTGCCTTCTATGAGCTCTTGTAGAGATGGCTTCCTGTCGTGAACATCTATGTAATGTTGATGGATGGCCCTTGATTTCTATGAGCCAGCAGACGTCTCCGAAGGGTCGTTGTAGTGTGACCCGATGTAGTTTTGGCTGTGAGGTTTACACACCTCCTCTCCGGACAAGTAAATTTGTAAACTACATTCGTGCACATCTCCTTCGGTCCCCCGGAGCGGTGCTGTTCCTCATTATTAAGGCTGCTACAAGGTTGGGCTTACTATATATCCTGAGGCTTATTTTATGGTAAGGGGCTTTTGGACAGAGGCGTAACCCCAAAGCCCTTACCATAAAATAAGACCTTCAGGATATATAGTAAGCCCAACCTTGTAGCAGCCTTAATAATGAAGAACAGCACCGCCGCTCCGGGGGGACCGAAGGAGATGTGCACGAATGTAGTTTACAAATTTACTTGTCCAGAGGAGGTGTGTAAACCTCACAGCCAAAACTACATCGGGCACACTACAACGACCCTTCGGAGACGTCTGCTGGCTCATAGAAATCAAGGGGCCATCCATCAAACATTACATAGATGTTCACGACAGGAAGCCATCTCTACAAGAGCTCATAGAAGGCACCCAGGTCGTACACAGAGAAGACAACTACGGTCGCCTCTTAATAACGGAAGCAGTGAGCATCGCTATCAGAAGCCGACCTTGAACGTCAACAAGAATCGGACATATACTCCCCTCCAGCAGGAGAAGGAATACCCAAGCCAACAGGGACCAGACAGCGCGCCCAATCCACCGAGAACATCGCGCCCTTGGAAGGCATGAGAAGACCAGCGTCAGCGAAAGTCAAGTAACATCCTTACTCAGGTCGCTGAGACCCCGCCCAACACGAATCAGCAACCGTTAACCAACGTAGACCATTTTGGACATACACACACACACACACACTCAAATTTAAATCATACATTATGTATAAACAGAAATTATCTCTTTTACCTTTATGCATGCTATAAAATATATACATATATTTGTACTCCCGTATTTAGATTTCTATATTCATTTTCATTCCTGTATGTAATTTTGTAATTTTTATCTAAAACCAACATGTAAACATAATTAAATTTTAAATACATTTAAGGAAACTCTAGCACATGGCATTGTATTTTGAATATTTATGTTTAAACCACTGTTAAACTTTCACTCTTATTGTCGCTAGTACATATGTCCTATATTCTTTGTAACTAAAAAACAACGCCCTTAAGCTGTTAATCCCTAGACTAACCAGTACCCATACCTCGAGGTCATACTCCCACCGATGAGATAAATAGGCCGAAAGGTCAGATTGTAAGTCAGTAGTCGCGTTGATAACTGCCATAAGGCGAAACAGCTGTCGTGACAAAATTCAATAAATGGAAGAAGGAAGTCTGCGTATATTTCACCAGAAATTGACGAACGAGAATCGGAAAAAAAACTTCGTCGGTATGAAGATACCTGCAAGAAACTTATGATGCCACTAAAGCAATTGCTTTTAACGAAAATTGTATTAGAGAAAAACTATGCCCTAAAAGTATATATATATATATATATATATATATATATATATATATATATATATATATATATATATATATATATAATATATATATATATATATTATATTATTCATATATAATATACTATATATATATATATATATATATATATATATATATATATATATATATATATTATATATATATATATATATATAAAATGAATTTTTTTATCGCTTCACCATGATTCATTTACATGCACAAAGCTACAAAATGTCATTTAATATCTAATTCGTTCTCTACGTCGAAATTAATATATTTACATATATGTAATTGATATGAAATTCCTTGGTTCATGGACTCGAACCACGGAAACCAAGAATTCAGGACGTACAGTGAAGCGCTTTAACCCACCAGTTCGAGTCCAGAGCCGACGAATTTCTTATCAACTAAAGAAAAATTGCCCTCTGGTTAACATGTATGAAAATATATTATATAATTCCGAGGTAGAGGGAATTAAATAATAAAGGACAATATAGCTCATGCTCATTTATACACACACACACCCACACACACACACACAAAAAGATGTTTTGCAAATCCGGTGACCCCAAACGCCTGTAAGACTCATAGGGTTGTTGACATCAGGAAATAAAGAAGCGTGCTTTTCTATTTTTTTCACTCTCTCTTTTTCCAATCTCGACATGAATAAATCCTGCAAAGGAATAATTTATGTCTTGCGTCTTTTCCAGGAACTGACGGGAACCTTTCAGAGCTTAGGATATGAGTCAGGTAAGAAATTGCTTGAAGTAACAATTTTGAGCTCTGAGCAAGATGTTACCTGTCTGTCTGTCTGCCAGAACGGGCATTTTTCAGTGACTGCTGGGGGGCTGTGCATGGCACGTAATTTTGTTAGGAGATCAGGGAAGGTATTTTGAGATTTTGTATAGTTTGTTTGAAAGATTTTCCCTGATTCTTTCGAAGAAGAATTGTCCAGATTCTTTTTCAAAGAAGAACCGTGCTGATATATCTAAAGTGTAATATATCTTGAATTATTTTCTCCAGCTCTGTTTCAAAGAACAGTGCTGGATATATTTCAAGTGTAATATATCTTGAGTTATTTTCTCTAGCAATTTTTCAAAGAAAGGGAACTGATATATTTCAAGTGAATATATCTCGGGTTACTTTCTCCAGCACTTTTTCAAAGAAGAGCAGTGATGATATATTTCTAGGATAATATATCTTGAGTTATTTTCTGTAGCACTTTTCAAAGAACAGCGCTGATATATTTCAAGCATATCTTGAGGTACTTCTGTAGCACTTTTTCAAAGAAGAACAACCCTGATATCGAGGGTAATATATCTTGAGTTATTTTCTCTAGCACTTTTCCAAAGAATAACAATGCTGATATATTTCAAGAGTAATATATCTTGAGATGATTTCTCCAGTTCTTTTTTAAAAAAGAGGAGTGCTGATATATTTCCAGGGTAATATATTTTGTTTTAGTTATTTTTCCCAGGTTTAATATAATAATAAGGTTGGATGTAATTTCCCGAATTTATGTGTTGGTCATAAATTACTTAGAACAAAACATTCACTCACGACCCATTTTGAAAGTATTAACATAAACAAACAGACGAAAATATTCACAAACTTCAATTAACGAAAAGCAGCCATTATTAATGCCATGGATTTTTAGAACAACCTTTAAAACTGAAATATATACCTAACCTCCATTGTTTTGAAAGTATTAGCACGCGCAAGATTATAAAAAATGCTTATCAATTCCATGATTTTTAAAACAAACCTATAAGATTGAAGTAGTATGTATAACTGAATCACGAAAGTTTGGTAAATACATAAATAAAGGTACAAGCCTCAAGGGCAAATGAAACACTTGAGTAGCTGCAAGATCTTTCGACTCAACGTCCTTTACTTAGCAGACTGACTGACATACATGAGAAATTGAGAGGATAAGGAACGTAGTAGTATATAGAGTTTACCTAACGTCTCTGAATAAGTGGCACCTTACTGAGGTAGAAGGGATGTCCAGTTGTACAGTCATTGAAAGGGAAAACACACTTGTGTACTCTATTCTATACGTCCAGAATTACCATAAGCTGGGAGCATAGTAACCCCATTGTTCCAAGGGAAAGGATTAGAGGGGGAATTCTCTTAATACCACACGAAATTCCTCGCACTAAAGCGCATGCATATGCAGTTAAATGCACGCGTTCCAATTCTCTTAAAACTGTTAATCCAGACAGTTGGAAAAATTTCCATCCTGACTTGATTTCATTCCCTGGAACATCAAAAGATTCGCGCAGCTTGGGACTGGAATGAGCCGAAATATTTCCCTTCTCAGAGAAGAAGGAGAAGAGGTGGCTTTAGCTTAAGTGAGAGAGATCGGAGTTGTATTTATCTGAAGAACTGCATAAATTCCGGGAGAATTTACTCGCAACAAAGACCACGAAATACTTTCTGAAAAGACGACTTGAAAAGGAAGGCGAAATTTTAGATCCTATACAATGGCCGGCTCTGGAGATGATTGCTATATTCAGCGACAAAAAAAAGAAGAAGAAAAAAAAAAGAGAGTGAATTGTACTGGAGAGAGCGAAGTACTCAAGGAAAGTGATTTACATTTTTTTTTTCTTTTGTCTCGTTGATTTTCATCGTAATTATGAATGCAAGAGATTTATATTTTTGTATTCTGCTAACGTTTGCATAATTGATTTAGTGCCTCTTTCTTTGTTGTTGTTCACCTTTAAATATATTCATTGATAGAATAAGCATCTAAGCACACACCACACACACACACACACATACACACACACACACACACACACACACACACACACACACATATATATATATATATATATATATATATATATATATATATATATATATATATATATATATATATATGCAATAAGATATGCGTATAAATTATTTGCGTAAATTCCACGATGTGAAAAGAATAACCATAAAAAAATAATATAAATAGAGCTTTCTGAAAGCAGGCATCTTATTCGATAACACTAAAGTCATCGGGAACTTTTGATTTAACAAAAAAAATCATTTAAAGAAAAACAGGAAAAATCAGACGTTCAGGAGACGAGAATTGACAAGAGAGAGGAACATGAAATCATGAGATGATGAAACCTATCCTAGAGTGCTGCACCCTGACTTAACCAAAACTGACCTAACCTAACCTAGCTTCAAGTGTCCTGACCTGAACTCTCCCCCAACCCCATGTAACTTAAACTTTCATAGACCTAACCAGATGTGACCTAAATTGTCTTCCTATACTGTTTTAGGACGCCTGAATGCGCTCCCAAGATCCACAAGTAACACTTGAATAGCACTCAAATTCCGTTTCTCTATTCTGCATACGACCCTCAATTTATATTTCCAGTTCTTGCAATAACAGAAGAACAGCGTCGAATCCGACATTATGAAATGGATAAGCTCTGGCTAACACCAGCTTGGACGACGACGATCAGAAGAGGGAACAAACGAGAAAGGAATGATTAAACTGCCAAACGACAGAGAAGCAATCAGGTCTTATTCATTAACACGACCAGGTATGAACGTCAATGGAGAGTTGGACTAACAAAACGGAGCCAATTTCCAAAGCGAAATGTGTAGCACTGGAGGCGAGGAGAGAAATGGTTCGCATTCCTTGACTGATTACGAAGAGGAACGAATAAACGGAGGGGAATCTGGATATCAGATGATAACAGAGGAGGAATCAGTCTTCAATAATGAACGTTCAACGTCGGCAATACACTTTGCTGTCATTTGGCTGTCGTGGGTAAGACGATGCGCAATAAATTCTGGGAAATTCGAGATCGAGGATGATTGGAATGCTTATATATCTCCTCGTGAATTTTCAGTTTCACTTGTGTTAGAATTCGTAGCGTTGAAATTTTGTGAAGATATTAATTTTTTGTTTTTTTCGTGAGACGATGTTATATAAAAATGCAATGAGAAAGTTGATAACTGAGACTATGCTTCTTATCTCTCTCTCTCTCTCTCTCTCTCTCTCTCTCTCTCTCTCTCTCTCAGTTTGTCTGTATATTTATGAAATTACTCTTTGTTTTCAAATGTCCCATATACTTAAACTATGATCTCTCTCTCTCTCTCCCTCTCTCTCTCTCTCTCTCTCTCTCTCTCTCTCTCTCTCTCTCTTACCTACCTGACTGTCTATTTTGAGAGACATGGGAACAATGTTTTTTTTAATCTTACTTAAGTCTGGTGCCTTTGTACTTCAGTGAAACCACGATTGAATTCTCACTGCTGATATTCTGAATTGTTTTCAGGATTAGTTTTCACTCTGAAGTAATAAAATAATAAATAATAATAATAAGAATAATAATAATAATAATAATAAAATAATAATAATAATAATAATAATAATATAATAATAAAGAATGAATGAAAGGCTTTAAACTTCTTAAGGGCTTACACAAGCTTAACTATTTATACTTGAATATTTGGATTACACAGCTTAACTCATATACCTGATTTGATTACAGCTAACTTTATTCGGGCATAAAACTTGAATATTTGTTTAATTGAGTTCCAAAAACTATGCACTTTTCAAGAGACCTCAATAATGGAGTAATATAAATGCATTTAGAAACAGACAACGGCCAAAAAAAACATATCTCCCCAGAATGGGAAAATTTATCTTACTTTGTTTGTTTCATTTAACTTTTTAGATAGCAATTTAAATGAAGAATGGTATACTTGAAGAATGCAATTACAAAGTATTTAGTACTTGATATGTTAAGTGGTCTCACTTCCCTCTACGATAAAAGAGAACTTCACAATACAGAGAGAATGTGCTTTAAGTAGCTTTTACTTACGGCAAGGTAACGTTTATAAAAAATGCTTCGCTTCGTCGAAAAAAATCAATGTTCGTTTTATTTCTGGTTTCTGAAAAAAAATATTAGGCGCTGCGTTGCCGGGAGGGGGGTTCACACGTTGCTTGACTATAAGGGGGAAGGAGAGACCACAGAGAGAGCCAAGATCTAATAAGCTGTTGGAAGATGTCTATTCAGAAAGCAGTAAGTCCTGGCCGGGTCAAGGCATCGAAAGTCGATTTCTAGTACAAAATTCTTCTTTCCTCGAAATAAATTCACTCGCATATAAAAATAAAAGATAAAACTTGGGACCTTGGGGTGGTCGTCAGTGTAGAAAAAAACCTCACTGGTGATAAAGTAACAATCAAAATAAATTTACTGATATATTTTTTATTGCTATGAAATTCGCTTCCAATAAATTATGTTACGGGATGGACGGGAGAGGCCTTACATATAAACTAGTAGTGACTCTGGTAAACTTTTTTAAGTTTGGACAGGAACTGCAACCGATTTATGATTGTAGCTAACAAAGTCGATATCCTGTCGAGCCAAACAAGGTTTCAAAAATTCCGTAGAGTTATTAAATCACCCAGCCTATTCAAAGAAGTTTTGAAAAATTCCTTAGAGTTATTAAATTATTCAACCGAGTTAAAGAAGCTGTGAAAAATCCGAAGATTTTCATACAAAATCCTGAGATACGGGGGAGAGATTACTGTAGAGTAATAACTTTTTAGAGGTTTTATATTATGTTTTTAAGAGAGTCTAAACTCACCTATGTTCGAACTCTATCTTAGCTTAACCTTGAGCCAAATTTCATACTGATCGGTTTTCTGGTGTAGAAGGTCACTTAGAACAAACAGAGAAACTCACAGACACGTTTCCCATTTATATATATATATATATATATATATATATATATATATATATATATATATATATATGATATATATATATATATATATATATGGTGTGTGTGTGTGTGTGTGTGTGTGTGTGTGTGTATTCTTAACTGCACTGGAAATTATAGTAATTAAAATAAGGGGGCAAACAGAGATGGTAACTGGGTCAAAAGCAAAGGAGGATACTTTGGGTTGGGTATTTATAGAAATATAAAATATATAATATAATATATATATATTATATAGATTATATATATTATATATATATAAATATATTAAAGTAAATTTATAATTCCTTATCGCTATACTCAGAGAAAACATTTCAGTTATAAAAAGGGAGCCCGTAAGACATAAAAATGAACCGTATTTCCTAAGCACCCGACGCAATAAATAGTCACGACAAACTAATCAGTCCCAAGTTTCTTTCCCTGTGGCGCCTCGAGGGCGTGATCCGGTATGGTCTTGACCTGCCACCTCAGCGGCGGCGAAGTTTTCGATTCTCGGGCCATGTCATTGAGGTGTTAAGAGATAGTGTATTTATGTGATAAGAAGTTTCACTCTCCGACGTGGTTCGGAAAGTCACGTAAAGACGGTTGGTCCCGGTTGCTGAATAACCAATGGTTGCATGCAATGTAAAAAATACCATACAAACAAAACAAACAAACAAGTTTGCTCCTCCCAGCTAGTCATGATAATTCTAATAATTCAAACAATCATGATCTACCGTCATAAATAATTATATTCCAAGATGACGATTATTTACCAATAAACTGCTGATATTTATCAAGTATGACGTCATGATGTCTTGCGAAAGAAATAAAAGACGTTATCTGGAATTTCCAAAACGTTGGTTCATGTTAGTTGAGGATACTGTATTTTTAAGGAGTGTTCCCCTTCAGAGGTCCTCAATACTAATTTGAAACCAGAAGAGAGACTACAGAGTGGATTCTCACAAAAACAAACTAGAATGTTATCTGACATTCCAAAAAAAAAAAAAAAAAGGGTTGTTCATGTTAAGTTGAGGATACTCCTGTTTAAGGAGTTGTCCAATTCAGAAGGCCTCCCAAGTGGCCAATTTGTATTTTTTTTAAACCAAGATGAGAGGTAGAGTGGAGGATTCTCTCAAGCTAGCCTTTGCCAGTGTTTTCTAAAGGGACTTGTTGAAGGGGGGGGAAAAAAAAAAAAAAGAACACTTAAATGGGATAACCTACATGGCCTTGCTTTTATCCAAAGTATATAATGCAAATGATGTGGAAACGCCAGCGCCATCTACAGAACGGACTTCCCAGAAAGTTCGATCTTGCAGGCCAGGAGGATCTCATTACACAAATTTTTGGGATGATTTAGTGGTGCTCACCACTATCCGAAGAACTATGCCCTGGGCATTATTTATTTAAAAAGGAGATTAATGTTGGTTATCTTTTACTGCTAGGAGTCTGTCCCGAAAACGTCAAAGGGAGAAGAAGATTGTTCATGGGGAGATACATCATGTACTGAGTAAAGTGGGGTTCTACTTTCAGGAGGATTCATCAATTGGCATTGAGATAAGTGGTTCTCTATCAGAGGAAAATGTGGAACTCTTTTATTTTTGTTTTTTAGAGAACATAAATTACAATTACCTTATATATAGAATATATATATATATATATAAATTATAATATATATAATATAATAGAGTACTATATATCCTATATCTAAAATAATTGATGTTTCCCTGAAATAAAGTTCACCAATTTCTCTTGAAAAGAAAGAACCACTTACTCCAATGCAAATTAATTATCTTATTAACTTATATACAATATGATATAATTATATATATAATATAGCCGTTTTTACAGGAATATAATATATATATAGAGCTAGATTATATATATATATATACTACTATATATTACACAATACATGAATGTTTTTTTACTGTAAACACAACAGTATAACATGAAGATAAAAAGGCCCATAAAAACACTATTTTAAACGTTGCAACCCATTTACTTTCGAGCGCTTCCTTCTGTGCTCCTGATCACTCGGTAGTAAAAGATATACCATAGGATGGTCCATAACCGATCAGTGATTGATATATATCAAATAATAATATATATATTTAGATATATATTATAGAGAATAGTAGATATATATATATTTGATATAGATATATATATATATCAATTAATATATATATAGAATATATCATATGACTAATATATATAAATATAAATAATTAGATTATATTATAAATAAATATATAATATATATATAATATATAGATAATATAATATATATAAGATATATAATATAATATATAATTATATATATATATAGATATATATAATAATTATAATTAATGGGACCATTGAATTCAACATGCGCAATATAATGAAAAATGTGGACAATAGGTAAATAAAACTAAAAAGTAAATGGGTATCTATATTTGTCCCCCCTCTTACTCCCCATTCTCTCTCTCCTCTCCTCTCTCTCTCTCTTCTCTCTCTCTATCTCTCTCTCTGACTGCATTATTTTTCCTGTATGACAAAGGTTTTTACGATAGATATTTCACTACAATATTTCTCACAGGGACAGTTTCTGTAAGCAATAATAAAATAAGGAATTAAATTGTTACAACTTGCTTTCGAATAGATATACTTCAAAATTCTCTTACAATGGTTGGGTGGACCGAACTATCCAGTCGCGGCTACCCGTTGTTGTAAACTAATGGCAAAATCGTTTTGACACGTTCCTTTTTTTTTTATTGGTTCGTCCCATTTCACAGCTATTCCGCCATAACTGTTAGTTCGATAACTGACTGCCAAGGCCTTGCCTAACACTATGATACAGTGCAGTTGGCTTAACCTTATGGTTTATGTTCGGGTTGTGCGGATGTGAATGAATGGCCAATGGTTCAAAGGTTTGCTTTCCAGGAATCAGATCAGTAAGAATTTCTTTCAGTTTTTTGTGCTTTTACATACAATATCTTTTTGAATTCTGAGGGAAATCCTGCCTTGTTTTCGCAATACCATAACATAAAAACGGTCATCCCTTAGAGTTTTTGTTTTGAGGGTATCTTTGTTTTTCATTCAGAGAGAAAACCTGGTTTTCTCAAAGTGAAATGGTTTTCACATACAAAATTATAATAATAGGTCATCTTAGAGTTCGTTTTTTTCGTAAGTAAAATTGTTGTTTGTTTCTAAAAGAACTTGGTTTTAAAAAAATAAAAAAAATAAAGGTAAAAACATTTTAAAAGGTGAAATATTTTTACAATTATTATTGGAATAAAAAATGTTAATCCTTACTAGACTTTTTTTTAACGATTAAAGTTTGAAGTTTGTAGAAAACCTGGCATTTAAAACTGAAAATTAAAAATTTCTCCACAGGCCATGTTTACATAAAAGTCATACTTTCGAGTATTTTATTTATTTATTTTATTTTTTTAATTATTCCAATTTGGTTTTGCATGGGAAAGCTAAGGTTTTAAAATTTCGAGAAATCATGATTCTTTTTAAAGGAAATGAAATTTTCCCACATACCATTATATAAAAACCTCATTTGTTTTTTGTTGTGTAGTTTTTTTAGTTTTATGCGTTTGTTAAAAAAAACTTTGGTTGTTGAAAAAGTCGAAATATTTTCACATAGCGTTTTTTATGAAGTTTTTCTTGTTTTTAATACCATGTTCACTCGTTTTTCGACATGAAAAAAACAGTATTTTCAACAAATATGCACCGGCAGTTATTTAAAACCAACTGAATGGAGTAAACATGAGAAAAACAAATAAATATTTTCGCATCTACTATTATTTAGAACCAATCTTAGGTTTTCAATAACTGTTTTATGTTTATGACCGTTGGAAAAGGGGATGAATTTGCAAGTAGGAGTTACCAAGATTCTTTATTCATTTGATTAAAAACCTTGATTATAACTTCTGTTTATTAATGATTTATTGACATTAAATATCAATCCTTGATATCTGGATAGAGACAAAAATCATAATAGTTTCTTTTCAAACTGTTGATTATTTATACCCTTTTTATTGCCATTGCTGATATAAGCAGCATAGTTGTGAGTAATAATTTTTTTATCTAGGCAATTCACCTCCAATTGATTTTATTAATGTTTAGTCCTAACATGTTTCGTAACTCACTCCTGAATTTAGAAGCATCAAAACAAAAAAAGCGCAAAAAGGCACTAAAGATTTCTTCGGGCGCAATCGAGTTTCTGTTGCAGCGTATAAATCCATGGCCACCAAAAAAATAGCTCTATCGTTTCGGTGGTCTCGACATAATGCTGTATCTGCCTCGGACCCAATTGAAGCTTTAACCAACCCCGGCCTGGGGTGGGACTGGGATAAATCGTTTCCCAGACGCCACGATGTTTTGGCTAAACTT
>NC_087201.1:170129217-170132134 GCF_015104395.2 Macrobrachium nipponense
ATATATATATATACTACTTACATACTACATACTACATACAGTCAGTCTGGGTATGAATATAACTGCTTACTCTCTTGAGAAGATTGTAAAATTTCATAAATAATGTACAATCTCAACCAATAAAAGAAAGAAACCAATAATAAAGGGAATAAAGAGGGGAAATTAATAGAGAGAGAGAAAGAAAAAGAGAGAGAGAGAGAGAGAGAGGGAGGAAATTTTCGTCTTCACCTCCGAATCATTCGGTAATACATTTGTCGCCAATTTAGCCTCGTGTTCTTCTCCGTCTTCTCTATTGGAGAGATTATGGTCCCATTTTTCCTTAAACCTGGAAAATATCGAGGCTTAGTTATTGGAACAAAGGCTCCCACTCAACCTTTTCTCTTTTTAATTACTCTCTCTCTCTCTCTCTCTCTCCGTCTCTCTCTCTCTCTCTTAATTTCTTCGTTTGTTGCAACGAGTGAGTGATTTTTCCAATTAGAGCAGATCTCCATCCAACTGACATTATTCTTTCGTCTTTATTTTCAAAAATAAAAGCGACGATTTCTGACTGCGTATCTTTTTTTTTTTTTTTTTTTTTTAAATTCTACATATGTTTTAATTCTATATAGTTACGGGCAGCTCTATGAGCAAGAGCCCGTGCTGGCAAGAGTTCAACTTCATAAACAACAAACTAATCGAAAAAAAAACTTATGATTATCTTGTCTGTTTCAAAAATAAAAACAAAAATTTCTGACTACCTAATTTTATTAAAACAAATCACAATTAGATTTCATATTTAGTGTCCTATAGCATTTCATTTCTGTATCTAAATATCACCCTAAAAATGTCCTGCCATTAGGTTCAGATTCGTTAATCCCTGTAAGGACGCAGGTGCCGTCAGTACACCTCAGAAGGCGCACCGAAGGTCCTTTTAGTGTCCTTACTCCCCCTAGCTGCAACCACTTTCATTAATTTTACTGTAACTCCTCTTATATTCTCTTTCTTCCATCTTACTATCCATCCTCTCCTAACAATTGATTCATAGTGCAACTGCTTTGAGGTTTCCCTCCTGATACATATTCCAAGCAATTTTAGTCAATCTCCCTTTCAGCCCTGAATGACCTAATGGGTCCCAGAGCTTGGCATTTGGCCTAAATTCTCTCTCTCTTTCTCTGTCTATCTGTCTGTCTGTCTGTCTCTCTCTCACACAGAATTGTTCAAAAAAGTTTTGGAGTTACCTTTCCACTTTTGTTTCTCCCTCTGTCTGTCTGTCTGTCTGTTTGTCTGTTAGCGGAGCTCCTAAGGAAATGATAAATAGACTCTTTCAATTGCAGATGAAAACGAGTCACTCCCTGACATATTTCCCAGCCTGTTCAGTTCGCGTTTCTGTCGCCAGGATCAAATGATTATGAAGGATCGCAAAAAAAAAATCCTGCCAAATCCTTCCTCATTTGGCTGTTAGCAGCGGAGAGCTTTCGTTTTTATGGCCCCTTTTGTATGATCAGCTTTTAACGCCAGTGAACAGATTTATGGCTATACAACACATGTCAGATGTCAAGTTATTACGTCTATAACAAAACATTTATTACGCGGCCCGAGTTTTTGCAAAGGCACGTGAAGGGATACTCCGTAAGTAGTAATTTTATTTATTTATTTATTTATTTATTTATGATTTATTTATTTATTTATCTATTTATTTATTTACTTATTTATTCATTTATTTTTTGCCATATAAATCGGAATGACTTTCATCTTACATTATAGAAATCGTAGATGATCTGTTGTTTCTTTGTATCATTTCAGTAATAATACGCAAAGTCTATTTACATATGATGATATTTTACACAGAAATATGTCTGGATGGTCTTAATTACCCTTAAGCTGGATCATGATGCAGTCTTTAGGTATTAGAAAGTAGTAAGAATTTTATTCCTTAATAATAATAATAATAATAATAATAATAATAATAATAATAATAATAATAATAATAATAATAATAATAATAATAATAATAATAATAATAATAATAATAATAATAATAATTAATAATAATCAATAATATTTTGGATGAAGACCCTTTTTTTAAACAAATTCTGTTGAATAAAATAGCAGAATTCAGCGAATTAATCTTATATATTATCTTTTTCTATTTTTTTATTACTCGCTGAGCCAGAAAAGCGAGCAAAAATAATAATAATATTAATAATAATAATAAAAAATAATAAGAATAATAATAATAATAATAATTAATAATAATAATAATAATAATAATAATAATAATAATAATAATAATAATATAATAATAATAATAATAATAATAATAATAATAAGAAAAGTGATGGACTCTAAGGAGGCAGGATGCAACCCCGGAACCCCACACTATAAATACCACCCAGTCGAATTGGAGGACTGTGATAGAGCAAAAAAAAAAAAAAAAAAAAAAAAAAAAAAAAAATAATAATAATAATAATAATAATAATAATAATAATAATAATAAATAATAATAATAATGATACGTTTTATTTCCGCTCAAGGCCATATACATTGAATATACAAAGTAGAGACAATAACATACATTCTAGATATATGAGACATCAAAATAAAAATTGACAGGGAAAAATATTGCAGTTATCGCTATTGATTTCTTCACTCGAAGTAACGAATTGTTTTCTTTCAAAGTAATGCTCGATAAATGATTTCCATAGTTTCTTTAACTGAATTGCATCAATGATGTGTTTTATGTTATTTTGTAAATATTTGAATGACTGAATTTTAAAATCAGACTCCTTATCTCAAAGTAATATCTGATTTTTTTTTTTTTTAACATTTGAATGGCTGAGTTTTAAAAATAAGACTCCTTATATCTCAAAGAAATGTCTGATTGTTGTTTTTCATTTTTGTAAAACATTTCAATGGTGGCTGAACTTTGAAAACAGCC
>NC_087201.1:170132634-170137634 GCF_015104395.2 Macrobrachium nipponense
TTCTTTAACTTCAAAATAAATAACATTAAGACTTTAATTACATAGAGCAATATTCTCTCTGCAGCTCTTGGCAGGGCATTTGACTCAGAAATAAAGTTTCTGTTAAACTATTTCAAAATTAATGGCTATCCCAATAACATAATATATAAAGAAATCAAAAGTTCCTAAATATTTCTCTTGGTATAAATAGCAAAATAAATATACCAAGTGTTGATAAACTAACTATGTATTTTAAATTTCCATTTATAAGTGATCCTTGTTCTAAATACGTTAACAGAGAACTAAGAAATATGTTTAAGTATAGTTTTTCCCCACATTAACCCAAGTTAATATTTACCAACACCATACTATCCAAGCGTTGTTAACATAAAGATAAACTATCCTTCAGACCTTTTTGTCTGGCATCACCTATATTTACAAGTGTGACGCCTGTAGCGCCACCTATATTGGCCAGTCAAAACGGTCAGTCCGGACAAGATCTTCCGACATTATGGCATTCTCCTCGTACTGGTTGCTTGCTGGCCAAGCCAACCAGATCACCGATTTACAGCACGTGAGGAATGTAATACAGGTAGAAGATTGGAAAATTTTAGTGTGCTTGGTACTTTTAGAGAAGAGTCATTATTGAGAATCTCTGAGTCAATAGAAATATTTTTAAGGAAACCAGATCTTAACCTTGACAATTCATCTTATCCCTTGCTTTTAATATAAATCATTCAGTCATTCATTTGTAGTGTAAACTTTCCATCTCTGTCTCCCACCATTCTGTTTTTAGTATACGGTTGTAATTTATTTTAAAGATCTTATATAATTTATTTTTTAGTATGCTGGTGCAATTTATTTTAAAGATTTTAACCATTATCTTATTGTTGCTACTTTTACTCAGCTTTGTCAGCCAATAATTACATATTCTTGTAACTACCATTAAAATACTGTAATGTATCTTTTAGGCTTGAAAATGTTGTTATGAAGAAACAACTGAAACGCGTCGCAATAAAAATGTGGTGGTCTCTTAACCTAAGCTACGCTCTTCTTTTCCTACTGAGATTGAGATTTCCAAAACATCTGTCTACATTCACTATATATATATATATATATATATATATATATATATATATATATATATATATATATATATATATATATATATATATTATATATATATATCCACCTTTACTAAAAGTGAAGATGCAATCATAGAGGTTTTATTACTGAGGGAAGAAATAACAATTAATTTAATCTTTATAGGACGCTTTGACTTATGAGCCTCATTAAACAATCTGCAAAATATTATTTCCGATTCAGCCTTCTATTTCAAAGTCAAAATCACAGAGTGATTGATTATTTCTGTAAAATGTAAATAGTCCTCTGCAATTTGCTTTTTCTCAATTTTAAACCTGATTTTAGTACGGGTGTTTCAAATCTTTTGCAGACGACCAAACTTAAATATTGGAGACTTGGAAGTCAATTTTATTATATAATTAATTTGAAATTTTAATTATAATTTTTGAAGAAAAGACAACATTTGTCTTTCAAGTATTTTCAAAATTATAAGTTCTTCTGACAAGAAAAAAAATTTCTTGATGAAAAGCAGTTTTATCAATTTCCTATTTATGAAAAAGAAAAAAAAAATACACCCCTTCTTCCACTAGACGTTTTTCTTTCTGAAAAAAAGCAAATTTTAGCAGCAAAATAATTAGGAAACATTCTTCAAGTTTTTTCAAAACAATAAGTTCTTCTGACAAGAAAAAAAAAAATTACTTGATGAAAAGCAGTTTTATCAATTTCTTATTTATGAAAAAGAAACAAAATTCCCACTCGTCTTACACTAGACATTTTTCTTTCTGAAAACAATCAAATTTTAGCAGCAAAATAATTAGGAAATATTCTTCTTATGCTTTCTAATTATTTTTCCGCCCACCTTCAATACAAGGAAACTTTTTCCAACAAAACTTTCAACTTTTTAACTATTTTATTCAAAGTTACGCCGAGTAAATATCCCACTGATAACAAAGTGAGATTTATAAGAGGAGTATATATACATATATATTATATATATATATATATATATATATATATATATATATATATATATATATAATATATATTATGACATTACTATATATATATATATATATATATATTATATATATATATGTATGTATATATATATACTATATATATATATATATATATATATATATATATATATATATATATATATATATATATATATATATATATATATATATACATATATTAGAGAGAATTAATATATTTACGATTTTTAGGAAATGATGATTGCAGAATTGAAAAGGTTTTAGGCCTAATATTTCGTTTCAAATGGTAACCAAACAATCAGTAGATCATGAAGCTTGCGACATAGCAATAATGATGTACCAATTTAAAGTTATTGTATAATATTCGTATCAAGTAAAAAAAAATAATATTGCATTATCAAGCTAGAAGAATATTAACCTGTATAATGCACGAGACGTTCAAACGAATATCCTCAATGGATAAACATTGCATTAAAGCCCAAAGAAACATTCTAACATTGTCAGTCTCACACTCTCAATCGAACATTCAAACATACTCCAGATTATTTAAAAAACGTGCCGAAGTTTCATCGACGTAACGGAATTTTCTTTACAGCGTATAATGTTGCATGATCCGTTGGCCATGAAATTTCCATCCATTACCCAGTGGTGGCCTGTCCTATTGCATTGTCAGAAGCACGATCACGATTAACTTTAAACCTTAAATAAAATCAATACTACCGAAACTATATGGCTGCGATTTGGTATGTTTGATGCTTGGAGGGTGGATGATCAACGTACCATTTTGCAGCCCTCTAGCCTCAGTCGTTTTTTTAAATATGAGGGCGGACAGAAAAAGAGCGGACGGACAGACAAAACCATCTCCATAGTTTCCATTAGGTACCAGAAACAGAATCAAGGAAAAAACAAAAACAAAAAATTATTCCAGTGATTGAAGTCTGAGTAAACTTAATTATACACAGCCTCTTGGGGTTTGCCTTCATTATGAAATGCGTGTGTTTTACCGAGGTAAATCCAAACTCTCTTGTTTATTAACCGAAATGCTAAGGTTAGTGGGTAGGGGTGGGGAGAGGGGGGGGGGGGGGTTGGGAATGGGGCAGGCAAGGAACCCTCCTAATTTTTTAAGAGGTGCCAACGTCTATGTAATTGCATGGCGTAGTCGGTGTACCGCTTTGAAATTCATTATGTCGTAAGTTTTCGTTTTGTGTTTTACAGAAGTCAACTGGTTTAATACCAAGATATATATATATATTATATATAATAGATATATATATATATATATATTATATATATATTATATAAGTTTTTTTTGCCACGAAGGAAAAAAAATGAAAAAGCGAGTTAGCCGAGTACTTTTCGGTCCTATTCGGACACTTTACTGAGTAAAGGGTCCGAATAGGACCGAAAGTACTCGGCTAACTCGCTTTTTTCATTTTTTTCCTTCGTGGCAAAAAAAACCTTTATTTATACATAGCATCACGTTTTATATACTCGTGATCAAGTTATTCATATATATATATATATATATATATATATATAGATATATATATATATATATATATATATATATATATATATATATATATATATATATATATATATATATATATATATATGTATAATATATATATATATATATATATATATATATATATATATATAGATATATATATATATATATATACATATACACACACACATACATATATAATATATATATATATATATATATATATATATAATATATATATATATATATATATTTATATATATATATATATATATATATATATATATATATATATATATATATATATATATATATATATATATATATATATATATATATATATATATATATAGATATATATATATATATATATCTGTAAGACATCCTCAGGGAGACTTCCACAGTCCAGCGATGTGTAAGGAACGAATGAACAGCCAAACTATTGCGTAATTTCGCTGCTTCTAAGATAAATCTCTGGTTAATGAAGGAATTAGTTAGATAAAAAGGGCCATACATCTGAACAGGCAAGAAATGAGGCTTGGCATGATCCATCTGCTTTAATTCATCTCTGGTTTCAGTTGTAGCTGTTGTCATAACAACGAAGCTCGTAGTAGGTTGAGTGTCCCAAACCTTCCTATATATATGACATTTGGCTTATCATCTCGTTTGACATTTGTTATGCAAATGACTGACTGACCTTTCTGCGATGGCGTTTAGTGCAACTCGTCTGATGACGTTTCTTGGAGATGTCAGGAGTCAGTTTTCGAAATAGAAAAAATAATTCCTATGTTTTGACAAAAAAACAAATAAGACTATTGATGTTTTACTGTTAAGCAAAATGTAAATTTTTACAATTAAGGAGTCTGTTTTCAAAAGTCAGCCATTCAAATGTTCTACGAAAAGAAAAAAACAAACAAAATATGAACTTTCTTTGAGATATAGGAGTCTGTTTTCAAAATCCACCCAAACAAATGTTTAGAAAAAATACAAAATTCACAATCAGACATTTCTTTGAGATATAGGGAGGTCTATTTTTAAAGTTCAGCCATACAAATATTAAAAAAATACGAAATACACAATTAGACATTTCTATGAGATGTAAGGAGTATGTTTTTAAAATCCAGCCAAACAAATGTTTAGAAAAAATACAAAATTCACAATCAGACATTTCTTTGAGATATAAGGAGGCTGTTTTCAAAGTTCAGCCACCATTGAAATGTTTTACAAAAATGAAAAACAACAATCAGACATTTCTTTGAGATATAAGGAGTCTTATTTTAAAATTCAGCCATTCAAATGTAAAAAAAAAAAAATAAAAATCAGATATTTCTTTGAGATAAGGAGTCTGATTTTAAAATTCAGCCATTCAAATATTTACAAAATAACATAAAACACACATCACTGATGCAATTCAGTTAAAGAAACCATGG
>NC_087201.1:170142634-170160134 GCF_015104395.2 Macrobrachium nipponense
GGCATTTCTGGAAGATGGGAAATGTTTCTGGAGAAGAGTGGGGATTGTCATAGGAGAATGGTGTACTGACTCAATTACTATGTTGACTGTGCATAGTGTTATGACTAAACTAATATTGGTGTTAGATTAATCACCGAGGGTTATCTGGGTTATTTGGACTTTGAGTTGACATTTCAATTAATCATTCTGTTAAGAATCTGAGTTATTCAGTTAATACTTTGCTTTTGAATAAATGCATATTTTTGTAATTCGCGACTCTGATTTCATGACCTAGATAATGGAGGGGGGAGGTATATCGAGAGAGAGAGAGAAAATGATAACGAGATAATTGACCATCTCGTTATTATATATATATATATATATATATATATATATATATATATATATATATATATATATATATATATACACATATATAAAACTGCCCCTATCAGATCACCTTTTCGGGTGTTGCTGTAAAGTGGATGCAAGAATGAAATTACGTAAATTAGTACATTGTTTAAATTATGAATCAAAGATCAGTTCCTAAGAAGATGACTTCTTGATGATGACGATGGGTTGATTACACTAAATCACCTTAGACCTTTCTCGCTGGAACACCTGGAAACAGCCAAGCTCCCCACCTGGATATTCTCGAATGAATCCAGGATGCTTCGGAGTACTGAAGTATCTAGATGAAACTTAAAATATTATCAATATGTACAGTTTATTAAAGGAGATTCCCCAGGAACACGATGCTACAATATATAATTTAAAGGGAATAATGACCTAAAATTAAGATTATAAAAAATGCAAGACTATAATTGACAAAATAGCCTATTCATATTTTTTTCTCTTTTATATGGCAACCCAACAATTATTTACAAATAAACAAACCCATTAAAGCTTACAAAGCTTTATTAACCGGGTTAGTGCAAATCCATTTATGCATGATTGATTATGGCAATACCATCCAGGTTTTACGGCAGTGAAAAAAAATACCGTTCTATATTCAACGATTTATCATTATCCCGTCAATACTGATCATTTTCACCTAATCCAAGACTCAACTCGTAAATCATCGTTTGAATCCACGAAGGATAAACTTGTTGTGGTGTTCAGGGAACTAATTTCGACCTGACGCTTATGAGCCGCGAATCCGAAGTGAAATATGAATGAGAGATATCTTTCCTTTTGTATTAAAAGGATATTCTCTCCAATTAATTAATTAATTAATAAAAGCAATAATTCGTTTAAATGAAAACCTTATGTCCATTTGATGTGAAACTGTCCTAACTTCAAACACCTCTCTCTCTCTCTCTCTCTCTCTCTCTCTCTCTCTCTCTCTCTCTCTCTCTCTCTCTCTTTATTTTTATAGATTTGTTTTTTTTTTTTTTACGGGCTGTTCATTCTATTATGCTATTTCCTTTATAAACCGTTTCAATCTTTCTGCTTCACAGGTAGTTTTGTCATTGCTAAACATGGAACCATTACGTGCCTTGGTATTCTACCAAATTTGATATCTAGGTCGATAAATACACACAAAAATTCCCACAAATATCTATACCTGAATTTATTCTAGTTTTCCGTAGAAAGAAAGCTATTGAGATGGCTTTGTCTGTCCGTCCGCACTTTTTCTGTCCGCCCTCAGACCTTAAGAAAACTACGGAGACTAAAAAGCTGCAAATTAGTATGCTAATCATCATCCCTCCAATCATCAAACATACCAAATTGCAGCCCTCTAGCCTCAGTAGTTTTTATTTTAAGGTTAAAGTTAGCCAAAATCGTGCGTTTGGGAACGATATAGTCCACCACCAGGCCGTGGTTAAAGCTTCATGGGCCGAGGCAGATACAGCATTATGTAGAGACCACCGAAAGATCGAGCTATTTTCTGATGGCCTTGATTATACGTTGCACAGAAAACTCGATTGCGCCGAAGAAACTTTAGTGCATTTTTCGCTTGTTTTGATGCTTCTAAATTCAGGAGAGAGTTACGAAACATGTTAGGACTAACATTAATAAATCAATTGGAGGTAATTGCTTAGATAAAAAAAAGTATTACTCACAACTATGTTGCTGATCAGCAAGGCAATAAAAAAGTATAAATAATCAACAGTTGAAAAGAAACTATTATGATTTTTGTCTATATCTAGATATCTAGATATCAATGAATAAAGATTCTTGGTAACTCCTACTTGCAAATACCCCGTTTTCACGTCATAAACATAAATAGTTATTGAAAACAAGATTGTTATATAATAGTATGCGAAAATATTTATCTTTTCTCATGTTTACTTAGTGGTTTATATAATGCCGGTGCATATGTGAAAATACTGTTGTTGTTTTTTTTTATGTCAAAAAGAGTTAACAGGTATTGAAAACAAGAGACTTCATAAAACGCTGTGTGAAAAAATTTCACTTTTAAAGCTAAAGAACACTAAGATGAGGTTTTATGCAATGATATGTGAAAGTATTTCACTTTGAAAACCAGGAGTTCTCGAAATTTAAAACCTTAACTTTCCCATGAAACAAATGGAATAATTAAAAAAAATATAAAATATAAAATACTCTAGGATGACATTTTATGTAATGGCCTGTGAGAAATATTTCAGTTTTAAATGCCAGGTTTTTCTACAAACTTAAAACTAAACTTAATTTATCAAATATAAAAAACAAAAATAAATAAATAAATAATAAATAAAATAAATAATAAATAGGTAAAAAATAATAAATAAATAAATAAATAATAACTAAATAAATAAATAAAATAAAACAAATATGGATACAATTGAATTTTCAGATAACATTTTATACAATAATATGTAAAAATATTTCACTTTTAAAACCAAGTTCTTTTACAAACAACAAATTTTACTTACGAAAAAAAACACTCTAAGATGACCTTTTATATAATTGTATGTGAAAACATTTCACTTTGAGAAAACAGGTTTCTCTACAGAATGACAAACATACCTCAAAACAAAACTCTAAGATGACCCTTTATGTTATGGTATGCGAAAAGGCAGGATTTCCTCAGAATTCAAAAGATATTGTATGTAAAAAACACAAAAAATGCAAGAACTCTTACTGAGCTGATTCCTGGAACAGAACCTTTGCCATCTTCACATCCGCACACCGACATAAACCATAAGGTTAAGCCAACTGCACTGTAGCATAGTGTAGGCAAGGGCCTTGCAGTCAATTCGAACAAACAGTTATGGCGGAATAGCTGAAATGGACGAACCAATAAAAAAAAAAAGGAACGTGTCAAACGATTGCCATTAGTTACAACGGGCCACTGGATAGTCGTCCACCCAACACTGTAGAGATTTGAAGTATATCTATTAGAAAGCAAGTGTAACAATTTAATTCTTATTTTATTGCTTACAGAACTGTCCTGTGAGATATTTAGTGAAATATCTATCGTAAAAACATGTCATACAGGAAAAATGCAGTCAGAGAGAGAGTTTCGCCCCTATACCTACAGCGAGACGTAGCCAGATGAATTGTCATGATGAGATGAGAAGAGATTGCGACGTCTCTCGACGAGACCCCCCGTCACAGAGGGTAGTAAGGGGCATGGCCCCCCCTTGAAGAGGGGGACCAAATACCTAGATACCCCACCCCATTTACTTTTCGTTTTACTTATTGTCACCATTTTTCATTATTATATTGCGATGGTTGAATTCAATGGTCAATTATATATATATATATATATTATATATATAGATAAAATATATACATATATAATATAATATATATTTATTATATATCAATCATGATCGTATGGACAATCCTATGTCCATATTTTACTACCAGTGATCAGGAGCACAGAAGGAAGCGCTCGAAATAAATGGTTGCAACGTTAAAATAGTGTTTTATGGGCCTTTTATCTTCATGTTATACTGTTGTGTTACAGTAAAAAAACATTCATATATGTATATATATATATATATATATATACTATATATATATATATATATATATATATATATATATATATATATATATAATATACATATATATAATATATAAGTATATATAATATTGCATTGAGTAAGTGGTTCTCTTTCAAGAGAAATGGTTAAACTTTATTTCAGAACATAAATTATATTATATATATATATATATATAATATATATATATATATATATATATATATATATATATATATATATATTCATTGAATAGAATGGCTTTCTCACTGTTTACCAGCTTTTTTGAAATTGATTCATATTTTCTAATTATTTTCTTCACTTCATTGTTCAGGTTAATAATGGGACACATAATGGGGTTCTTCCATTTACTCCAGTATTTTTACAAAAACGCGACAGCTGTTTCGTCAACCTATACGTATTGACGTTATCAAGCGTACTGATACAAATATGAGCCTACATGCGTTTTGTGACGTCATGAGGACGGAAAGGTAGTACAATTGCCAGATACCTTTCCGTCCTCATGACGTCACAAAACGCATGTAGGCTCATATTTGTATCAGTACGCTTGATAACGTCAATACGTATAGGTTGACGAAACAGCTGTCGCGTTTTTTGTAAAAATACTGGAGTAAATGGAAGAACCCCATTATGTGCCCATTAGTAACCTGAACAATGAAGTGAAGAAAATAATTAGAAAATATGAATCAATTTCAAAAAAAGCTGGTAAACAGTGAAAAAACCATTCTATTCAATGAATGTTGTATCCGTGAAAAATTGTGCCCTAGAAGTATATATATATATATATATATATATATATATATATATTATATATATATATATATATATATATATATATATATATATATATTATATATATATATAATTAATTGATGTTCTCTAAAAAGAAAAGTTCACATTTTCTCTGAAAGAGAACCACTTACTCAATGCATGATGAATCTCTGAAAGAGAACCACTTACTCAATACATGATGAATCTCCCCATGAACAATACTTCTCCTTGACGTTCGGGACACTCATAGCAGTAAAAGATAACCAACATTAATCTCCTTTTATAAATAATGCCCGAGCATATTCTTCGATAGCGGGAGACCACTAAATCATCCCAAAAATGTGTAATGAGCCTCCTGGCAACAGATCGAACTTTGGAAAGTCGTTCTGTAGGTGGCGCTGGCGTTCCACATCATTTGTATTATATACTTTGGATAAAAGCAAGGCCGTAGGTTATCCCATTTAAGTGTTCTTCCTTCAACAGTCCTTTAGAAAAACTGGCAAAGGCTAGACTTGAGAGAATCCACTCTGTCTCTCTCTGGATACAAATTGCCACTGAGGCCTTCTGAATGGACACTCCTTAAAACAGAGTATCCTCAACTAACATGAACAACTTTTGGAATGTCAGATAACATCTATTTGTTTTTGTGAGAATCCACTCTGTAGTCTCTCTCTGGTTACAAATTAATATTGAGGACCTCTGAAGGGACACTCCTTAAAATACAGTATCCTCAACTAACATGAACAACTTTTGGAATTCCAGATAACATCTATTTCTTTCGCAGACATCATGACATCATACTTGATAAAATCAGCAGTTTATTGGTAAATAATCATCATCATGGAATATCATTATTTATGACGGTAGATTCATGCTTTTTGATTATGAGATTATAATGACTAGCTGAGGAGCAAACTTGTTTGTTTTGTTTATTTGTATGATATTTTTACATTGCATGGAACCATTGGTTATTCAGCAACGGGACCAACGGCTTTACGTGACTTCCGAACCACGTCGAGAGTGAACTTCTATCACCAGAAATACACATCTCTAACACCTCAATGACATGCCCGAGAATCGAACTCGCGGCCGCCGAGGTGGCAGGTCAAAACCATACCGATCACGCCACTGAGGCGCACAGGAGGAAACTTGGGACTATTAGTTTGTCGTGACTATATTGCGTCGGGCTTAGAAATACGGTTCATTTTATGTCTTACGGGCTCCTTTTTATAACTGAAATGTTTCTCTGAGTATAGTGATAAGAATATAAATTACTTTATATATATATATATATATATATATATATATATATATATATATATATATATATATATATATATATATTTTATTTATATATACACCCAAAGTATCCGCTGATATTGAAGCTTTTCCATAACACTCTGTTGCCCCTTAATTTTAATTGCTATAATTTGTTTCCAGTGCAGTTAAGATACACACACACACACACACACACACACACACACACACACACACACACACACATATATATAATATATATATATATAATATATATATATATATATATATATAATATATAGTATATATATAAATGGGAAACGTGTCTGTGAGTTTCTCTGTTTTGTTCTAAGTGACCTTCTTCACCAAAAAACCGATCAGTATGAAATTTGACTCAAAGGTTAATTAAGCTAAGATAGAGTTCGAACATAGGTGAATTATACTTTCTTAAAAACATAATATAAAAACCCTAAAAAATTATTACTCTACAGTGACCTCAGGATTTGTATGAAAATCTTCAGATTTTTCACAGCTTCTTTAACTCGGTTGAATAATTTAATAACTCTAAGGAATTTTTCAAAACTTCTTTGAATAGGCTGAGTGATTTAATAACTCTACGGAATTTTTGAAACCTTGTTTGGCTCGACAGGATATCGACTTTGTTAGCTACAATCATAAATCGGTTGCAATTCCTGTCCAAACATAAAAAAAGTTTACCAGGGTCACTACTAGTTTATATGTAAGGCCTCTTCCCGTCCGACCCGTAACATAAATTTATTGGACGCGAATTTCATAGCAACAAAGAATATCTCAGTAAATTTATTTGATTGTTACTTTATCACCAGTGAGGTTTTTTCTACACTGACGACACACCCAAGGTAAGTTTTATTTTTATTTTTATGCGAGTGAATTTATTTCGAGGAAAGAGAAGTGTGTACTAGAAATCGACTTTTGATGCCTTGACCCGGCCAGGACTTATTACTCTCTGAATCTATATTCCTCAGTATGAAATAAACATCTTCCAACAGCTTATTAGATCTTGGCTCTCTCTGTGGTCTCTCCTTCCCCCTTATAGTCAAGACCACATGACCCCTGAACCCCGCTCCCCCCCAACCGAGCGCCTAATATTTTTATTCAGAAACCAGAAATAAAACGAACATTGGATTTTTTCAACGAAGCGAAGCATTTTTTATAAACGTCACCTTGCCGTAAGTAAAAGCTACTTAAAGCACATTCTCTCTGTAATTGTGACGTTCTCTTTTATCGTAGAGGGAAGTGAGACCACTTAACATATCAAGTACTAATACTTTGTAATTGCATTCTTCAAGTATAACATTCTTCATTTAAATTACTATCTAAAAAGTTAAATGAAACAAAGTAAGATAAAGTTTTCCCATTCTGGGGAGATATGTTTTTTGGCCGTTGTCTGTTTCTAAATGCATTTATATTACTCCATTATTGAGGTGCCTTGAAAAATGCATAGTTTTGGAACTCAATTAAACAAATATTCAAGTTTTATGTCCCGGGTAAAGAGTTAAGCTGTGTATACAAATATTCAAGGTATATGAGTTAAGCTGTGTATAAGCCCTTAAGCAGTTACGCCTTTCATTCATTCTTTCTTTATTATTATTATTATTATTATTATTATTATTATTATTATTATTATTATTATTATTATTATTATTATTACTTCAGAGTGAAAACTAAATCCTGAAACAATTCAGAATATTAGCAGTGAGAAATTCAAATCGTGGTTTCACTGAAGTACAAAGGCACCAGACGTAAGTAGGTTAAAAAAAAAAACATTGTTCTTATGTCTCTCAAAATAGACAGTCAGGTAGGTAAGAGAGAGAGAGAGAGAGAGAGAGAGAGAGAGAGAGAGAGAGAGAGAGAGAGATATCATAGTTTAAAGTATATGGACTTTTGAAGACAAAGAGTAATTTCTTATAAATATACAGATGAAACTAAAAAGAGAAAGAAGACGAATAAGAAGAGAGAGAGAGAGAGAGAGAGAGAGAGAGCATAGTCTCAGTTATCAACTTTCTCATTTGCAATTTATATAATCATCGTCTCACGAAAAAAATTAATATCTTCACAAAATTTCAACGCTACGAATTCTAACACAAGTGAAACTGAAAATTCATGAGGAGATATATAAGCATTCCAATCATCCTCGATCTCGAATTTCCCAGAATTTATTGCGCATCGTCTTACCCACGACAGCCAAATGACAGCAAAGTGTATTGCCGACGTTGAACGTTCATTATTGAAGACTGATTCCTCCACTGTTATCATCTGATATCCAGATTCCCCTCCGTTTATTCGTTCCTCTTCGTAATCAGTCAAGGAATGCGAACCATTTCTCTCCTCGCCTCCAGTGCTACACATTTCGCTTTGGAAATTGGCTCCGTTTTGTTAGTCCAACTCTCCATTGACGTTCATACCTGGTCGTGTTAATGAATAAGACATGATTGCTTCTCTGTCGTTTGGCAGTTTAATCATTCCTTTCTCGTTTGTTCCCTCTTCTGATCGTCGTCGTCCAAGCTGGTGTTAGCCAGAGCTTATCCATTTCATAATGTCGGATTCGACGCTGTTCTTGTCATTACAGGAACTGGTGGATTATAAAGAAATTTGAGGGTCGTATGCAGAATAGTGAGACGGAACTTGAGTGCTATTCAAGTGTTACTTGTGGATCTTGGGAGCGCATTCAGGAGTCCTAAAACAGGATAGGAAGACAATTTAGGTCACATAAATACGAGTAACATCTAAACCTTATTTTACAATCATTTAAAACTACTGAAATCCCAAATATAGCAAAACAAAAATCTCCAGTTATTAGTGGGGATAAATTACCATTGAGATAATCCAGTACTTATATGATTATAGAAGACACACACTGGAATGTGGAGAGAGAGAGAGAGAGAGAGAGAGAGAGAGAGAGAGAAAGAAGCTCAAAATTGTAGTGGGATATTGTGAAAATGTACAACGGTGGTAAGTACAGAGAGAGAGAGAGAGAGAGAGAGAGAGAAACAAGATCTAAAGTGCTGCCTAATATCCTGGGCCCCTAAGGCTCTTCTTGCCGGATTCCTTGAAGGATTTCTATGTAAATCCTATCGGGAAAGCTCTTCCCCTTTTTCTGTTGAAACTCCAAGACATGAACGCGTTGCTGCTCCTGCTGAGCTGTAGAGAGAGAGAGAGAGAGAGAGAGAGAGAGAGAAGAGAGAGAGTAGTGAACAGCTATTCCTTAGCATCTTAGACTTGATAGTTACCGCTCAATAGCCTTTAGGTTACATTTCAGGGAGGATTTTTTCACTTTTTCTAGTAATGGCATCTTTTTTATATTATTTTTTTTATGGTTATTCTTTTTACATCGTGGAATTTACGCAAATAATTTATACGTATATCTTATTGCATATATATATATATATATATATATATATATATATATATATATATATATATATATATATATATATATATATATATATATGTATATATATATATATATATATATATATATATATATATATATATATATATATATATATATATATATATATATATATATGGGTGTGTGTGTGTGTGTGTTTAGATTGCTATTCTATCAATGAATATATTAAATGGGAAAAACAACAAAACAACAAAGCAAGAGGCACTAAAATCAATTATGAAAACCTTAACTGAATAGAAAAATATAAATCTCTTGCATTCATAATTACGATGAAAATCAACGAGACAAAAGAAAAAAATGTAAATCACTTTCCTTGAGTACTTCGCTCTCTCCAGTACAATTCACTCTTTCTTTTTTTTTTTCTTTTTTTTGCCGCTGAATATTAGCAATCATCTCCAGAGCCGGCCATTGTATAGGATCTAAAATTTCGCCTTCCTTTTCAAGTCGTCTTTTCAGAAAGTATTTCGTGGTCTTTGTTGCGAGTAAATTCTCCCGGAATTTTTGCAGTTCTTCAGATAAATACAACTCCGATCTCTCTCACTTAAGCTAAAGCCACCTCTTCTCCTTCTTCTCTGAGGAGGGAAATATTTTGGCTCATTCCAGTCCCAAGCTGCGCGAATCTTTTGATGTTCCAGGGAATGAAATCAAGTCAGGATGGAAATTTTTCCAACTGTCTGGATTAACGGTTTTAAGAGAATTGGAACTCGTGCATTTAACTGCATATGCATGCGCTTTAGTGCGAGGAATTTCGCGTGGTATTAAGAGAATTCCCCCTCTAATCCTTTCTCTTGGAACAATGGGGTTACTATGCTCCCAGCTTATGGTAATTCTGAACGTATAGAATAGAGTACACAAGTGTGTTTTCCCTTTCAATGACTATATGACAACTGGACATCCCTTCTACCTCAGTAATGGTGCCACTTATTCAGAAACGTTAGGTAAACTCTATATACTACTTCCTTGCCCTCTCAATTTCTCATGCATGTCAGTCAGTCTGCTAAGTAAAGGATGTTGAGTCGAAAGATCTTGCAGCTACTCAAGTGTTTCATTTGCCCTTGAGGCTTATACCTTTATTTATGTATTTACCACGTTCTAAACTTTCGTGATTCAGTTATACATACTACTTCAATCTTATAGGTTTGTTTTAAAAATCATGGAATTGATAAGCATTTTATATAATCTTGCTTGTGCTAATACTCTCAAAACAATGGCGGTTAGGTATATACTTCAGTTTTAAAGGTTGTTATAAAAAATCATGGCATTAATAATGGCTGCTTTTCGTCAATTGAAGTTTGTGAATATTTTCGTCTGTTTGTTCATGTTAATACTTTCAAAATGGGTCGTGAGTGAATTTTTTGTTCTAAGTAATTTATGACCAACACATAAATTCGGGAAATTACATCCAACCTTATTATTATATTAAACCTGGGAAAAATAACTCACACAAAATATATTACCCTGGAAATATATCAGCACTCATCTTCGAAAAAGAACTGTAGAAATCATCTCAAGATATATTACACTTGAAATATATCAGCATTGTTATTCTTTGAAAATGTGCAAGAGAAAATAACTCAAGATATATTACCCTTGATATCAGTGTTGTTCTTCTTTGAAAAAGTGCTACAGAAAATATCTCAAGAAATATTACACTTGAAACTTATCAGCACTGTTCTTTGAAAAAGAACTGGAGAAAATACACCAAGGTATATTACACTTGAAATATATCAGTATTGTTCTTCTTTGGAAAAATTCTAGAGAAAATAACTCAAGATATATTACACCTGAAATATATCAGCAGTCTTCCTCTGAAAAAGAGCTGGAGACAGTAACTCAAAATAATATTTCACTTGAAATATATCAGCAATGTTCTTCTTGGAAAAAGTGCTAGGGAAAAAGAACTGGAAAAATCTTTCAATATATATTACCCTTAAAATATATCAGCACTCCTCTTCTTTGAACTGGAGAAAATACCTCAAGATATGCTTGAAATATATCAGTGCTGTTCTTTGAAAAAGTGCTAAAGAAAATAACTCAAGATATATTATCCTTTAAATATATCAGCACTGCTCTTCTTTGAAAATGTGCTGGAGAAAGTAACTCGAGATATATTACACTCGAAATATATCAGCACTGTTCTTCTTTGAAAAAGAACTGGAGAAAATACCTCAGGATATATTACTCTTTAAATATATCAGTTCTCTTCTTCTTTGAAAAATTGCTAGAGAGAATAACTCAAGATATATTACACTTGAAATATATCAGCACTGTTCTTTGAAACAGAGCTGGAGAAAACAATTCAAGATATATTACACTTTAGATATATCAGCACTGTTCTTCTTTGAAAAAGAATCTGGACAATTCTTCTTCGAAAGAATCAGAGAAAATCTTTCAAACAAACTATACAAAATCTCAAAATACCTTCCTTAACAAAATTACATGCCAAGCACAGCCCCCCAGCAGTCACATGAAAAATGCCCGTTCTGGCAGACAGACAGACAGGTAACATCTTGCTCAGAGCTCAAAATTGTTACTTCAAGCAATTTCTTACCTGACTCATATCCTAAGCTCTGAAAGGTTCCCGTCAGTTCCTGGAAAAGACGCAAGACATAAATTATTCCTTTGCAGGATTTATTCATGTCGAGATTGGAAAAAGAGAGAGTGAAAAAAATAGAAAAAGCACGGCTTCATTTCCTGATGTCAACAACCCTATGAGTCTCACAGGCGTTTGGGTCACCGGATTTGCAAAACATCTTTTTGAAAGCAAAAAAAAAGTGAGAACACATTAATCCATGTATTGGCTGTATGTTCACACACATACACGCACACACACACACACACAAAATGAGCATGAAGCTATAATTGTCCTTTATTATTTAATTCCCTCTACCTCGGAATTATATAATATATTTTCATACATGTTATCCAGAGGGGAATTTTTTTTAGTTAATAAGAAACTCGTCGGCCCATGGACTCGAACTGTGGGTTAAAGCGCTTCACTGTACGTCCTGAATTCTTGGTTTCCGTGGGTTGAGTCCATGAGCCGAGGAGTTTCTTGTCAAGTTAGCATGTATGAAAATATATTAATTTCGAGGTAGAGCGAATTAGATATTAAAGGACATTTACAGCTTAGTGCATGTAGATAAATCATGGTGATTTGATAAAATTAATTTCATATATATTATATATATATATATGATATATATATATTATATATATATATATAGGTCTATATATATATATATATATATTATTAAGCGAAAACAGCAGGAAAATGATAGTCGGAAATCTAAGCGCTTTCGTCTTTACTAATGCATTGTCAAGGAGCTCCTTGACAATGTCCTGTGGTATTCGCTTATTTATGAATTCACGTGCATCTACTGTGATTTTTTCATGATATATATATATATATATATATATAATATATATTATATATATATATATATATATATATATTTAGATATATATGTCTATATATTGTAACTTAGTTGTCATTAATTTCTAAATTATTTAAGTTTTTAGATTTTTAATGTTAAGTATGGAAGTGTTGTATGCTTTCTTTATTAGTTTTTTGTCTCCTCACCGGTGGTTATCTTGGTGTTTATTATTGGCTAACCACTGTTTTATATTTTCAAGTTGTGTTGGTTACGTGGCGGCGATCCTTCGTTATCCGAGGGATGGAGGTTTACGCTTGGAGGTTTTTGCCTCAGTGTGTTTCTGAACCTCCAACCTTGAAGGGCACGATTATTGCTGTTGGAACTATATTTATTCCTCGCCACATTGCAGAGCTACGTTTTGAAGGCTGGATATCCTTACTCTGCAGCAAGGACCTTTTATTCTGCATTTTGTGTACTGCCCTTGGTTCAGTAAAAGCAAGGGGACCTCTCTGTCCCAAGGTAATTAATATTTATACCTATATTATTTATCGAGGTCACGACCTGTGATCCTCTGCTGACGTCATTAGTGGAGCTTGTGAAAGCCTTCCATCACCATAGTTTCGGATCAGTTTTCCCTGCCACCCAGATTAAGCCTCCAGACGTGGAGTTTATTGTCCTCTAAGAGGAGACCTATAAAGTCGTTTGAGGAACTTGTTAGGGATATTTAGATTGTATTTGTTAGGATATTCTTACTTTTCGCTTGCCTCCTCCTTTCTGGACCCTCTCCCCTTTTAGTATGTATGTGTTGATAACCTTTCTTTAATCGTGTAATTGTTTTCTTTTGC
This sequence comes from Macrobrachium nipponense, assembly GCF_015104395.2. Taxonomy (NCBI): domain Eukaryota; kingdom Metazoa; phylum Arthropoda; class Malacostraca; order Decapoda; family Palaemonidae; genus Macrobrachium; species Macrobrachium nipponense. Next base: position 170,156,271 of record NC_087201.1, read on the forward strand.
AGGGAGTTTAAGAGTGAGTGTTTCTCATTAATTATTGTATTGTTGAGGTTCAGGTGTTATTTCTATCTGAAGGTTGTGTATTAAAATTAAGTATATTTTTGAAGTATTTTCTTTGTCCCCTTGAGTTGACTTTGCACTCTTATTGAAGTTGGATACTATTCCACCTTTTGTGGACTTAGTATGGTATTTTAGTGAATCCTATTTGATAAAAGTTTAGTGTTTTTGTGTGTGGTCAAGCCAGCCATCACAAGTGGCGACCGTGATAGATCTTTCGTTCCTAAGTATTCACGGTGTATGTGCAAAGTTAATTCTTGGGTTATTTTTCAGGCAGCATATTTTCACCTCCTCGTGGTTGTCTTGTGTAAATTTAGTATTCTGTGTGAATAATAGTGGTCATTATGGTTGTTAATGTATTAGAACTCCTTAGCGGAGAGGGGTGGCAAGAGTTGAATAGGGAAGACTTGGAAATTGTAGCGCAGCATTTTGAATTGGAATATGAAGTGTCCATAAGAAAGGGTGTATTGCTATTGCAAATTTATGAATATGTTAAAACTGTAAAGGCAGGTGGGGAACAAGAAGTGAAACCTGATAAAGGACTGTTGTCTGTAGAAATTTTGGATAGGCAAATTGCTCTGAGGCAGATGGAGTTTGAAATAGAAAAGTTTAAGGCAGAGGAAAGAGAAAAAGAGGCAGCATGAGATTGCCATGAGAGACACAGGTTCCTCATCTTCCCCTCCCCCTTTCCCAAATAGGTCAGTAACGCCTGCTATTAATTTAGCGCAGGCTCTCAAATTTGTGCCTAAATTTGAGGAAAATAATGTAGCAGAGTTTTTTGTATCGTTTGAGAGGATTGCAGCAAGGTTGGAGTGGCCCCAAGAGTATTGGACCACTCTTATACAAAGTAAATTGGTTGGAAAGAGCTCAGAGAGTGTATGTAACTTTGGAGGAGGATCTGTCATCAGATTATGAGAGTGTGAAGGCTATTGTCTTGAAGGCCTATGAGTTAGTCCCTGAAGCCTATAGGCAACGCTTCAGGAACTTAGAAAAAAGTAAGGAACAAACTTTTGTTGAATTTGCAAGGTCGAAGGAACAATATGCTAGTGATTGGCTCAAGTCCAAGGAAGTGGTAGATTTTGAAAAATTGAAGGAATTAATGTTGGTGGAGGAGTTTAAGAGGTGTGTCCCGGATAAACTGAAGGTCCACCTCGAAGAGTTAAAACTCGAGACCGTTTCAGGAGGTAGCCATCCGCTAGTGATGAATATTATTTGTCTCATAAGAGTGAGTTAGTAACGACAAATGTGAAGTCTAGTTGGGTTAAAGTAGGTAGGAATAATAATTCTAACAATAATAATGCTAGGATGTTTACTAGAAATAATTATAGAGGAAATAATCAGGGTAATGCTAATACTAATATTAATTTTTCTCCTAACAGAGGTAATAGACCTAATATATACAATCCAGAGAAATTGAAGACATTGACGTGCTTCTTTTGCAATAAGAAGGGGCACGTAAAGAGCTTGTGTTATGCGTTTAGAAAATCGCAAAATGCTAATGGTAGGCCAGTGATGGGTGTGGAAAAGAGAGAGAGAACCTATCCCAACAAGGTCCGCTGACCAATGACTACATGGCTGTTTTGAAAAGTATTTGTCCTTCGGTAGTGTCTCATCCCCAAATTCGTCCGAGAAAAGACGAGTACGTATTTTGCGTGATACTGGAGCAGCTCAGTCTTTGATCCTTAGGGAGGCATTGCCGTGTAATTTTGTTCCTGAAAGTGAAGAATTCGTGTTATTGTCTGGTTTTCCTGATACGGTAAAGTCTTATGCTATTGAAAATTTTAATTTAATTTGCCCTTCCTTTGCAGGGAATTTGAAATTGGCCATTGTTGATAAATTTCCTGTTAAAGATGTTGATGTTGTGATAGGGAATGATGTTGCTCTTAAGAATAATACCTATCCCATATTGATAAATCCTGATTGTGAGGTAGCAGCAGTTACTCGTTCTGGTGCTAGAATTGTTGACGCTGCAGAGTCAACAATTGATCTAGATTTAAGTAGTTTAGAACGTAGTGATAGCGCAGTTGTAGATCTTGGAATTTTTGAAGGACAAACTGAATTGGACTACTGAAGAGCTTATCAAAGCTCAGAAAAAGGATTTTTGGGATCTCCCTATTGAGTCAGGTGAGGTTTCTGATATAACTGGTCCCAAATTTAAGATAATTAATAATATTTTATATAGGTTGAGTAGGCCTATGGAGGCTGATAATATTGATTATGAAATTTTGAAACAGATAATGGTTCCATTTGTTTACAGGAATGAGTTGATATCATTGGCGCATGAAAGTGGTTTTGGCCGGACATTTTGGCATTCATAAGACTTCCGGCAAGTTGCTAATGAATTATTATTGGCCGAAGTTGAAGGCGGACGTAAAGAAATTGTCAATAGCTGTGATGTCTGTCAGAAGGTCGGTAAACCCAACCAGCTTATTCCAAAAGCGCCTCTATGTCCTATTCCAGTGGTTTCCGAACCTTTCAAGGAGGTCATTATTGATGTTGTTGGACCATTACCAAGGACTCGTAGTGGAAATGAATATATTTTGACTATCATGGATAGAATGTCTCGATATCCCGAGGCAATACCTACGTACGCTATAAAAAGTGTTAAAATTGTTGATGTACTAATTGACTTTTTCACCAGGTTTGGGATGCCTAAAATAATTCAGTCTGATTGTGGTTCTAATTTTGTTAGCAGGTATTTCAGAGATAAAATGGCAGAGTTAAATATAAAACATGTGACCTCTTCTCCATATCATCCAGAAAGTCAGGGAGCTCTGGAGAGATTTCATCAAACCCTGAAATCTATGGTAAAGAAGTATTGTTTGATCAATGGTTCTGAATGGGATAAGGAATTACCTTATTTGTTGTTCGCTTTTCGTTCTGTCCCAAGTCAGTCTTTAGGTTTTTCGCCTTTCAGCCTGTGTTTGGCATTGTGTTCGAGGTCCTCTCGATGTTGTTCGAGAGTCCTGGGAGGGAGACGTCCCTGAGATCAATTTATTAGATTATGTGTCTAATCTAGGCGATAAGTTAACCAAGGCTTGGAAATTTGCAGGTGAAAATTTATTGTGTAGCCAAAAAAGAATGAAGTACTTTTTTGACAGAAGGTCTAAAGTCCGTGACTTTGCGGTAGGCGACAAAGTTTTGGTTTTGTTACCCATTCCAGGAAATCCATTGAAAGCTTCTTTTTCAGGTCCTTGGAAGATTTTGAAAAAATTAGTGAAGTTAATTATTTAGTAGAGACTCCCGAGAGAAGGAAACCTTTTCAGCTTTGTCACGTAAATATGTTGAAGGCTTATATGGAACGGGAGAAAGTCATTCTTCCCGTGGCAAACCATAGGGAATGCTGTAGTTTCCGAGAACGATAACCATTTTTCTTTTTTCAGAGGGTGAAAGTATTGATGATAATTGTTTAATGGAAGTGAATGGCGTTTCGGATAATAAGAATTCGTTGACAAAATTTTTCTGGAATGGTTTCTCATTTAAGTAATGAAGACAAAGTTTCTTTAAAAAGAAATTGGTATTTAATTATAAGGAATTATTTTCGGATGTACCGGGAAGGACTTCTGTCCTTGAGCATGACGTGGACGTAGGTAACGCCACTCCTGTGAAACGATCTCCTTACAGGTTGAATCCCTTCAAAAATGAGGTTGTAGCGAAGGAAGTTGATTATATGCTAAAACATGACCTAATTGAACCTAGTCAAAGTCCTTGGTCATCGCCTGTTGTATTGGTAAAGAAACCCGACGGGGATTTCAGGTTATGTTTTGATTACCGTAAATTGAATGAATTGTCTAAGTCTGATTGTTATCC
>NC_087201.1:170165134-170184815 GCF_015104395.2 Macrobrachium nipponense
CAAAAATTTACCCTCTATATTTATAACCATCTTTCACAGAAATTAAATCAGGTTCATTCTAAGTTCTCCAAAATGTTCTACTCCAAAATGGAACCATTTTCATTTGGGGGCTCCCAACCACCCTCCCGAGTACATTTCCTCAGAGAACATTTAGAAACCAGATGTTTAGAAGCCAAAAATTCCTACAGTGGACAATTAAAAGCCATATATTTCCTCAGAGGTCATTTAAAAATAAATATTTCCTCTGGGGACATTTAGAAGCCAAATTTGCTCAAGGGACATTTGCCAAACATATTCGCTGGGGACATTTAGAAGCCAAACATTCCTTCTGGGGACATTTAGAAGCCAAAAATTTCTTCATTGGCCATTTAGAAGCCAAACATTTGTTTAGGGGACATTTAGAAATCAAACATTCCCTCAGAGGACATTTAGAAGCCAAACATTTCTTCAGGGGACATTTAGAAGCCAAACATTTCTTCAGGGGGCTTTTAGAGGCCAAACATTTCTTCAGGGGACATTTAGAAGCCAAACATTTCTTCAGGGGACATTTAGAAGCCAAACATTTCTTCAGGGGGCATTTAGAAGGCAAACATTTCTTCAGGGGGCTTTTAGAAGCCAAACATTTCTTCAGGGGGCATTTAGAAGCCAAACATTTCTTCAGGGGACATTTAGAAGCCAAACATTTCTTCAGGGGGCATTTAGAAGCCAAACATTTCTTAAGGGGACATTTAGAAGCCAAACATTCCTTCAGGGAGCATTTAAAAGCCAAACAATTAATCAGGTGACACTTAGAAGCCAAAAATTTCTTCAGAGGTTATTTAGAAGCCAAATTTTCTTCATGGGACGTTTAGAAGCCAAATATTTCTTCAGGGGACATTTAGAAGCCAAACATTTCTTCAGGGGACCTTTAGAAGCCAGACATTTCTTCAGGGGCATTTAGAAGCCAAACATTTCTTCAGGGGGCATTTAGAAGCCAAACATTTCTTCAGGGGACATTTAGAAGCCAAACATTTCTTCAGGGGTTGCATTTAGAAGCCAAACATTTCTTCGGGGGGCTTTTAGAAGCCAAACATTTCTTCATAGAGCATTTAGAAGCCAAACATTTCTTCAGGGGACATTTAGAAGCCAAACATTTCTTCAGGGAGCATTTAGAAGCCAAACATTTCTTCAGGCGACATTTAGAAGCTAAACATTTCTTAAGGGGGCATTTTAGATACCAAACATTTCTTCAGGGGACATTTAGAAGCCAAACATTTCTTCAAGGGGCATTTAGAAGCCAAACAAAAGGAGTAACTTCTATGAAGGTGGTATCATCCTCCTTTGAAGACTGCGTGTCTCTCCCTCATATCCTAGAACCAGAACTCTCCTTAACTCAGAATAATGACTTTTAGAGCTTCTATCTTTGTGGATGAGAAAAGAGGAAACATGATTCCAAGGAAAGTCTTCGAGAGGTTTCTGTACGAATAGGAATGAGAATGAAGAGGAATATGATAAAAGATTTTTGTTTCGTTTATTTTTCATTACACTTCTTGTGTTTTTCATTTGTTAATTAGTATTTTCTTTCTCGTGGTAGTTATTGGTTGATGCTTTGTTCATCATAGCTTATTCAGAATCAGCTGAAACTGATTTATGTTCCGTAATTGAGTGTAGACATTAGTAATTTAAAAACAAAAATAGGGAAATACGAAATAAATAATCCCACTAAGAAAAGATAATCATTTGTGTAAGTTTTAAAAATCCAGTTAATTTAATATGACTATATATATCCAAGTAATTAGCTATAAAGACCTTTTCTTTAGAACTTAAATGGAGTTGCGTCATCTTCAAAGCAAAATACAAATCGAGTTATTTTGTCCATACTTTGATTAAAAATGCTACACATTACTTTTTTCTAGAAATAAAAAATGCTAATTTAAGCAAAATCTCTAAGGAATGTACGTACTATCTTCTCAACACATTTATTTCCAGAGAGAGAGAGAGAGAGAGAGAGAGAGAGAGAGAGAGAGAGATAGTTGGGATTATGACTATTCTGAATATCTCCAATATAAGATCTTTGTACCATATCCTTTTATTTCCAGAGAGAGAGAGAGAGAGAGAGAGAGAGAGAGAGAGAGAGAGAGAGTTGGGATTATGCCTATTCTGAATATTTTCAATAGAAGTTTCAATCGAAGCGCAATTAGGGAGCTCTTATGAATACCCACTAATGCTAATGATCCCTTCGCCTCGCGATAATTTCTTTCGAGTATAACAGATTATTATTCCTCCGTTTTCTAGCTGTCATTTCTTCACCCCGAAGTAAGTTATTTTTCGTATTTAGGGGTAGATCCGTGTTTTAAAAAGACTTCGGTAATGTGTAATGTTTCTTCGTACGATTTATCTTTTGTCGTGCGCTCATAATAAAAATGTAGAAATGTGAGGCAATGAATATTATTTCATAATATGTGGGGAACACCAAAAGAAAATCGGTCCATTTTTAATTTTCGAGATTTCTTTATATAGTCAACAATCCAATGGTAGAAACTGTGATTTTAATCAGTGTAAAACCTATAATACACCGTATCTACCATATGATTAATGAACGTGGCAGCGAATTGCAATCAAGGTGAAATTGTATATTTCGTTGCATTACCAATCTATGAATAGTTCCACCAATACAGTCTTATTCTGAGATATCAATAGTGAAGGAGTTTTGTATCAAATAGTTTATTTACAACTCTGATTTCGTAACGTCTTTGGGATCCTTATTACTTGAGTGATCACTAAAGTTCCCTGTGAATATTATAGTAATCATCAAAGACTCCTCCAATTAAATGTTATGGATTCTGATGAGTTGTCGAGTTTTTAATACAAGGTAGGAAAATTTCTGTGCGTATGGTAACGATAACTCGTAAAAATACTTTTTGATTCCTGGTTAATGCATGTTACTTCTCTACATCAAATTAGCACTGATAAAAGAGATTTGGAAGATTAGTAATTTGCATAGACGATATTCAATATATGTTTTGGTGAAAATTATATCATATGTAATTTTATCACTTCAGCTGAAGTCGAAATTTCTTCAGATTTTGGGCTGAAGTTAAATGTCTCAACTTGACAAATCTATTTTTAAAAACAAGTGGTCATGCTTTCATGTAGCCTTTAACAATAGAGCACAATTCTTCTTCTCTCTCTCTCTCTCTCTCTCTCTCTCTCTCTCTCTCTCTCGCTAGCTCTCTCTATCTCTCTCTCTCTCTCTCTCTCTCTCTCTCTCTCTCTCTCTCTCTCTCTCTTTCTCTTCATAAAAATCTGCTCTATCGATACATGTATGCAGAAAAGTTTACCAGGAATTTAACGGTATTTACATCTTATTCCTGAGTGCTGTTCACAAAGATATTAACAAAAACTGTCCTCTGAAGTGAAAAGGTTTTGTATGAACTGAGAAAAAATAAGCATTAGGAGAACTTCAATTAATTGTGTTCCACTTAACAATTATCTGTCACATATTTATAACGATACTGAAAAGTTTACCAGGATTTAAATGTTATTTCGTATTTATTTCTAAGTGTTGTTCAATAGGGTATAACGAGAGACCGTCCTCTTACGAGATGAAAGGTTTCGTAAATTAAAGGAATTAAAGTGGGAGAAATTCAAACAAATTAGGGGAAATAAGATAATATAATTTTTTTCAGAACTAATAGAATTTTAATTTTAAATCATTTATTCTAGATTGATCAGTCGTCCATATCTTTATGAAGGATGTATTTTGACAATCGTTTTTTTTTTCATGTCAGATTCACAGATGAAAATGGCATTATATTATAAAAAGCAGTTTGGAAATGATGCACCGCCAGATTATTCCAAGATCAGACATGCAATTTTCAAATGAAAGAAATTTTATTATTTCAGAAGTTCTAGATTGATGAACGATCTTGATATCCATGAACGATTTTTTTGACTATTACTTTCCATTTCTAGAATCACAGATATAGGTGAAACAAAAAAAATTATTATAAGTCTTGCATCACCAAAATTATTCCCTCGCCCCCGAAAAAAAAACTTCACTTTTCTCAATTTCGAATAATCACTCCTTTGGCTACGCGCCATCCTACGACATCAAATCTCTCTCTCTCTCTCTCTCTCCTCTCTCTCTCTCTCTCTCTCTCTCTCTCTCTTGAGAAGCCGAACGTTTCACAGCCTCTGCACGAGAGCATGTATGCTAATACTGAAAACGACTTGTCCCATTGAGGTTTAACGGCCTTGCAGCGTTCAGGTTTCCTTTCCTCTCCTCATTTCCTGCTCTTAGATGAAAGCGCTTGCGCGCTTCTTACGTCGCGTCTCGACTCGCGACGTCGAAATTTGGTCTCCGTCGGGAGCGGTATCTCAGATTCTCGTCTTTGTCTCATCTTCCTGTCTGAGGGATTCGAGACTTTGCGGCAGTGGCTCTCAGGAAAGAGAGAGAGAGAGAGAGAGAGAGAGAGATAGAGAGAGAGAGAGAGAGAGAGAGACTTCAGACCGTCCGCTGAGCAAGTAATAAAAACAACAATGAATTACTTACAATAGTTTCCCATGGCGGAAGGAGGACTGTGTTTTATAAATGCCTGTTTACTATAACTCCCTTGAATGTCCTTATGTGGTATCCGTAAATTGCTAAGTAACGTTTTGGCTCAGTTACCAAATAAATCTATCATTTATTTCAATCTATGATTTTAACAATATACTGAAAACCTCATCAGCTTAGTTGATTCGTACCAATTTGTTGAAAACGATTTTCAGTTACACCTAAAATGTTTAACTGTAGACATAAGTAATGGCTTTGTCATAGAGGCACTTCTCTTGTCCTGCTAAGTAAAGTTCGAATCCCAGCACAACATTTGAATTAAATATATATCATAGTCATCAGATGATACTGAACTATTATAATTACGGGAAAAATATTATTTTGATAATATGCTCACATATTACGCTTGTCATCTGTTATGCTTTCCTCTGATAATCGTAGATGTCATTTATATTTCCATTTTGTTATCGAATATCAATGAAGTCATGATTATTACAAAACCTTGGCACTTTAAACATGAGCTCTCGTGATGATTAAAAAAAACCATGGGACCTATGCACGAGCTCTCTTGAATACTAGAAAAAACATAGGTTCTGTGTCCACTAACTCTCATAATCATTACGTACCATGGTTCTCTATTCAAGAATTTGTAAGCAAGATATAAAGACTTACACGAACTCCCAGGATCATTACAAAAACCATGCTCTCGATGCACTAAGTCTCACGATTATTACAAAATCATTGTTTCTCCGTTCACGAAATCTCGTGATTATTACAAAATCATGAGGTCTCTGTACAGAACTCATGATTATTGCAAAACCATGAAGTCTCTACACGAAATCTCATGATTATTGCAAAATCATGGTTTCTCTGTACATGAAATCTCACGATTATTACAAAATGATGGTTTTCCTGCAAACGAAATCTCATGATTATTATAAAAGTATGAGGCCTCTGAACACGGACTATCATGATTATTACAAAACCATAAGGTCTCTGTACACGAAATCTCGTGATTATTACAAAACCATGAGGTTTCTGTATACAGACTTTCATGATTATTACAAAACCATGAGGTTTCTGTATACTGACTTTCATGATTATTACAAAATAATGAGGTTTATGTACACTAAATCTCATGATTATTACAAAATAATGAGGTTTCTGTACACGAAATCTCATGAGTATTACAATATAATGAGGTTTCTGCACACTAAATCTCATGATTATTACAAAATAATGAGGTCTCTGTACAGGGACTCATCATTATTACAGAACAGTGGTCTCTGTACATTGAATCTCATAATCGTTACAAAACCACAAAGTCTCGAAATACGAACTTTCACGTTTATGACTAAACCACGAAGTCGCGAAACACGAACTTCTCATGATCATCGCGAAACCATGGTGATGCATCCACGACCTCTCATAATCATCACAAAACCATTAACGGGAACCCACTCCACTTTCCTCTTCTGCCAGGTACAGTATCTCGTAAACAAAGGGGCCGATATTAAGCGGGGGCCTCTCGCAGGGAAACAACTAATTAATTCCTCTTCTGATGGCTTCCCTACCTTCTGACCCTCGATTTGCAGCGAGGGAGGAGGCAGGGCGGCTCCAGTACTTGTCTCTGATCAATTATCCAATAATTCTCGACCAAAGGATGGACGACAAGGGCCAAGTGCCGATGGGTCCCAAATAGATACTGATATGAATATGTAAGGTTGTTTTATCTCGTTTTTTTTCTTTTCTTACGAGTAAGTGGACGCACACTGAGAGATGTTTGGCAAAGAAGAACTTGTTGTAACTTTCACTTTTTTTTTTTTTTGCCCAGTTCTTTTTAACTTGTATTTATTAATACTAGCAAGAGACTTCCATTGAACACTGAATGTAACTTGAATGATATGTCTCGAAATAGGATTAAGGCCATAAATAATATCAATACATTTTACCAATAATTCATTCAGGTATTGACTGAAGAAAATCTAATGCTTTATCAATAAACTCGTTAAGGTGAATTTCCTTTTATGTAGTCATCATTGGCGATCAACGTAATTATCAATTTACATTATATCATAAGTTCATTTTAACAGCAAAGACAGAAAAATTTAACGTGGAACATAAATTGGATAATTCTTTATAATTTGAGATGAATGTATATGAAGAATTAAAGATATGATGAATTTGTTGCGAAATGTTTAACCTTGAACTTTCAAATTAAGTCATGGGATTATTCCTTCAACAAATGACAACATTCGTCTGTTCAGTTACCATGTCGTCTGCCTAAAGCTTTTAGAGAAAGGAAAAAAAAAAAATACTCGCGAATACAATGACCTTTCTCTGAAATGGGACGCTGCCAAAGATTTCACCCGATCAGTCATCCGTGACGGAGAATCAATAAGAGGTATGAAATATTAAAACGAAAGAGAAAATGAAATTCCTACCTATTTGCACATCACAGGCGAGACTCAAAAGGTTTGATATCTTTGAAATCAGGTGGGAGAATGTTCGGATATTTTTTTTTTCTTTTTATTAAATGGACTCTGTCTATTCCTTTTAAGCGTTAAGATAAGATGAACACTTTCGTTTTAATTCTGAAACAGAGGGAGATTAAAATTTCAGGAGGTTTTTGGTAATCTAAAGCTAAATTAAAATCAGCACAATTAAATAAGCTAAGCATAAGTTAGAGTAAATGAAATTCTTTAATACGATTTCTTAATGAAACAATCCTAATACTTTTTGACAGACAAATGGTCCTTTGAATAAATTCCAGTGAAAGAACTACTTGATACATAAATAAAGCCACGGACCGGTGGTGGCCTGTCCTATAGCGTTGCCATATGCACGATCATGATTAGCTTTAACTTAAATAAATTTTAAAAATACTGAGGCTAGAGGGCTGCATTTGGTATGTTTGATGATCAGAGGGTGGATGATCAACATACCAATTTGCAGCCTTCTGAGGTCGGATAGAAAAAGTGCTGAGGGACAGACAAAGCTATCTTAGTAGTTTTCTTTTACAGAAAACTCAAATGTAATTGGAAATAAATAATTCTGAGTTGGCAACTTCATTATGAAATCATGAAAATAAATCAGAGCTCTTTGCCTGCAGGGGGATTCAAAAACCATTTTTAGATTTAAGTAATATTTTGTCTGATACATAATCAATTATATAGTGTAAAAAGTGGAAGACGTAGACACTTATACATTATACAATATATCCTTTTGCTCCTGTTTTCATATATGACGAAATATAACAAAGAGCAAAAAAATAATATTTTGTCCGTTGCTTGACCAACTGTATAGTGTGAAAACATTATCCAACACACTTTTGTTCAAGTTTTCATTTGCAAACGAAATTCATGTAAAATTAAAGAACAAAAAAAAAAAGTAATACCTCAGACAAAGACTGAATCCCTACCTTTGGAAACCACACTTCTGGCCCGGTGCTAACTTTTGGGATAATTAGCTGCCAGCATCTGTTCTCATCTTAATTAGGGACCAGTCTTGGCCACAGCATCTGGGGCCATCATTTAGAGGAATCCTTCTCTCTCTCTCTCTCTCTCTCTCTCTCTCTCTCTCTCTCTGCCTTGTTGGTATATCACTGAAAAATAGTTTGTGGTTTTATCTCTCTTTCTGCATCCTTGTTAAACAACTGAGAAAAATAGGTTTGTGAAAAATTTTTGGTTTCTTCTCTCTCTCTCTCTCTCTCTTCTCTCTCTCTGTCATTGCTAGACTATTAGATTATATTTATATATATATATATATATATATATATATATATATATATATATATATATATATATATATATATATATATTTTAGAATATTAGATAATTTTATTATTTGTGTAATAAATGGTTGTTTGCCACGCAAGAATAATATCTCTTAATCTATGTGGCAGTGATTTAATATTTTATTATATTTCTCTCTCTCTCTCTCTCTCTCTCTCTCTCTCTTGAAAGGTTTAACAATATCTCTCATTCTGCTGCTCAAATCTTTAGAACTGAAGCCTCGCCCCTATAGCAAAACTTCGATTATAGAAATAAACAAGTAAACTTCGATTATAGAAATAAACAAGTAAACTTCGATTATAGAAATAAACAAGAACAGCCGCTACACCTTATTGTCAAGGCCACAAAAATAGATCTGTCTTTCAGGTGATTTCGGTATAATGGTGTATGAGCCACGGCCCATGAAACCTTAACCGCGGCCCCGTGGTGGCCTAGCCTATATCGTTGTCAGATGCACGATTATGGCTACCTTTAACCTTAAATAAAATAAAATAGAGGGCTGCACTTTGGTATGTTTGATGACTTGAGGGTAGAGGATCGACGTACCAATTTGCAGCCCTCTAGCTTCAATAGGTTTTAAGATCTGACGGCGGACAGAAGAAGTGCGGACGGATAGACAAAGATAGCACAGTAGCATCTTTTACAGAAAAGTGAAATCTTGTTTCCTTTCATTAAAAGAGATTAATTTTAAAAGATTCTTCGCCGTTTGACGTAACAGTCGTTCCTGCATTAAGTTTAATTCCCTATACTATGCTGAATCAAGCTACACCAATTACTAGAAAACATTCTAACTGGAGTCAAGAAATATCCACAATAACTCGTTCTGATATATGTTGCTCGTAGGTGGGTTCATTTTTGTGTATAGAAAATATTCCAGAATATTATTTCAGATTTTAATAAGAGCGAATTTTCACCATTGCACTTCTAAACGTCTAAATCAGTGGTTCTTAAACTGAGGGCAGCGCCCCCTTAGGGGGTGCCCTCGGTAATTTCCAGTCGAGAAGCGAACTCTTAAGGGAAAAAGTCTTATAATTCTTTTATTATATTTGTTATTCTCTTAACAAGAATGAGGAACTAATATTCAGAAGTTTATTTAAAAAAAAAAAAGTAAAAGTTCGTTGCCTTCCTATAGTCAACTACTCAAGTTAGACTCGTTGGGCATACAATTGTTTTTTTTTTTTTTATTATTATTATTATTATTTAACTCCCTCCATATCCCTGGAAGCCCGTTCTCTGTTTCTTTATAATATTCTTATCTATTTTCCATTAAATCTGGGGTACAATGTGGGCGTACAGTGAAGCACCAAACATTAGAGGGGGCGTGGTCAGAAAAATTTCAAGAACCACTGGTCTAAATAATTGTAAATGGTAGAGTTTATAGATGTTAAAAAGTTCTCTGCCGTGTATATGTGTATGTGTATGTGAAATGTTTGCTTCTTTAGGAATGTGTTTATTATTAAATCCCCTAGGTCTAAAATAACAAACATGCATCTACTAATGTTCCTGTAATCATATATAGCTTACAATAATTTTCTGTTTTCTTAAACGTATACAGGAAAAGAACCTTTAACCTGTTTCTGGAATTTAAAAATACTAGTCCACAAAAAAATTATACATTTTGACACTTAAACAAATACGCCCATTGAAAATGAAATAAAATATAAATCTGAACCATATTCCGTCTTAAGTTAGAATATCCTTTCGCTGATAAATGTTGGAGCCGACTATATTTTCTAATCTTCCAACGGGGGTTCAAATACTCGAAACCTCAGTTACTTCGGCGGGAGACCGAGGAGTCCCAGCGAGAAATTCTGATCAAGAACAAAAAGTGTTTTTTATGACTTGTAATATGAATGTTAGCACGGTTAAAAATACTGCTGTCTCTTGCAAGAGAACAACAGTATTATGATCTCGCGTTTTCTTGTAAACAACTTGCATTACTGAGCTGGAAGAGATTTGTGAATGGCATAACCAGTTTCCATCGTAAAGTTATACAGAAAACGAATTCGACAACAATATAAATTTTAAGGTGGTGAAACATGGAGGTAAAAATAAAATACAAAACTCAATTCAGTATTTTAATAAAAATGTATCAAGTACGAACAACCATATTAAATTAACCAGCTCCTCTTTAGTTTCAATGACCTTTCTGTTATCGGCTATCGACTCTGCATCATAACCTGTAAGTCCAGACAGTTACATTATAAAAAAGAATTGACACCGAATAACTTTAAAAAATTAATAATTGAATGGCACAAACTTTAATATGAAAACTATATCGCTTAATCTACTGGCAATACACAAGAATTCTTTATTACCAATCGAGGATAAATTGGTCAGGTTACAATTAGCGGTCGTTACTGCACCCAGGTAAGCCTACCACACCTACAGTGAACAAGGAGGGAAGGGACCTAATTACAGTTAGACCAACAATGTCAAATATTCTCAAATAATAATATCGACATATAACATCAGTAACAAATTAATAACCCACCAGCGGAAACCAACCCAATCTGTATAACGGGTTAACACTGACCGATACAATCCAACTTTAACACTAGCACTCGCCGAACTGTACGAGAAAAAAAGAAGGTAACGAAAATATTACGATGCAAAACGCATGAAAAGTTTTATATAACTTGTCCTTACAGAGTTATTTTATTATTATTTATAGGTCACGTCAGGACTTCTGAAACCTCAACTAAAAGACACTAATGGCCTTACCTTAGCTAAAGGGCGAAGCATGTATGGCTTAAGTGAAGGGTTTCTATCGATCATGCGCTTCATGCAGAATGCGAAGTCCAGAGATGGGGAGAGAGAGAGAGAGCCTGTATTTAGTGAAGAGCCATTTCCGAAATCAAGCACAAACGCCGACAGGATCCATTTCTAATAAATCTGTCCTCCACTCAGCGTTCTTCCTCGCAGCCCAACACTCACGGTGTCCAAAAGGGTTGTATGAGTGAACCCCTTAAGCTACAGTCACAGTCGAAGTAGCAGAATTCACTGACGACCATTTCTCCGCCGTCTCACACGTTAGCTCGAAAACCAATACAAAGATTAGTTTCCCGAGAATTATTGCTTGTCCTTGGTCCTTAAAGACCACCCAACAACAGATAAGGCCATTATGCAACTACTTAAAACTACCTTCCAAAAAAGCCTGTAAAGACATTTTATGTAAAACAGTCATGCACACAGAACATTTGACAGCGAAAATTACCCCACTCAAGTCAACACACAAAACTGCGTGAGAAAATATTATTACAGAAAAAACTGAGAAAATATTAGAAAAAAATTTTACAGAAAAATAAATTACATTTATTTTTGTACACTGGAGGGCACAGGATGCAAATTTCTCACCACTAGAAATTTGCATCATACCTTATAACTACAACATAAGTTTAGTCAAATTTGCTCCTAATGGCAGCTTTCCTGGGAGTCCTTTGGGGTGAACTCTCATTAATAGATAACCTACGGGAGCTCTGATTATCCTCATTATCTGAATGATAGGATGCATCCGGAACTACCGTAAGATAAGGAATTAAAGTAGTAACATGTCTTTTAATCACCTCACGAGTCTTCCCTTTAAGTATAATAGCCCCAGTAGTTTCCCCCAAATCATTCTCCTCTATGTCCTTCACAATTCCCAATGGAAAATTAATGGTTTTAGTGTTTGGCTCTTTGATGAGTACTATATCACCAATGCCCAACTTCTGGTGACAAACTGGTCTATATCTGTCCTTGCGGTCCACAGCCTGAGCTACCAGGGTACTTAAAAACTCATTTTGGTAAGCTTCTAGAAGATTATGCTTAACTTTAACGAAGTTTTTGCATATTCATCCTTTATTACTTTCTGTAGGGCTGCTACTCATCTTCCACTCAGGATCATCAGGCACCTCTTCTAAATCTGGAATTAAATTTAAGGACACTATCTCATACCCCTTTACTAACATTTCCGGAGTTATGGGCTCTGGACAAGAATCTGCCTCAGTCTCTCTCAAAGATTCCTTAAAGGCTATTGGCCTCTTATTAGCTAAATGAACAACATTACACACTAAATATTCAAAATCAGGCAAAGAAAGTACCCAAGTTTTAATAGCTGAAAAAATAAGTTTCTTCACCAATTTTACGCAAGACTCTACAAGTGATCCTAGCTCACTATGGCCTTTAAAGAATTGCTGAAACTTTACATGCTCAATGCCATTAGACTCCAAATACAATTTAGTGTCAGGATCATTGATGAAGCTAGTGATTATGTTACCTCCTGCCACCAACTGCGAGCCTGGATCACTAACACAAAGCTGTGGGAATCCATATTCAAAAACATGTAATTGAAAGGCTCTCAAATACTCTTTCACACTGAAATCTCGACAGACCTTCAAATTAATAGCCCTTGACCAAGTGCAGGTGAAACACAAAATCCATACCTTCATCATTTCAGCTCCTGTTTAACATTAAATGGTCCAGATGAAATCAACAAAAATATTAGAAAATGGAACAGCAGGGGGACTAGAACGAAATTCACGATAACTGTTCTGGTTCAATCTCACGCTTCTTGTGTTAAACCTGTGGCATGGAACACATTGTTTAATGGCATTCTTAATGACAGAAAAATGTTTAGGAATGAAAAAGCACTTACGAAGCTCAGATAGGACAGAATAGCAACCACCATGCAATAATTTGGCATGTGTATCCATTATAATTAGTTTAGTCAAATAACTCTTGGGATAAAGCAATATAGGAAACAGTTTGTCATGTCCATACCATTTCTTGAACTTTGATTTTACTCTTAAAATGCCATCTGAATCTATAAAGACATTAAGTTGGCTCACAAGTGGAGGTATATCCTTTAAAGGTTTACTTTTGAATCTAAAGTAAGAAAATATTTCCGTAAAGTGTGTTCTGTTGATCTTCTAGAATTAATTTCCTTAAAGCTAAAGCAGAATAGTTTACATTATTCAATTCTTTACTTCAACTCCGCTGCTTTCCTCTTCCAGTGGTCAACACAAAGCATTACCCTCCTGTAAATCAATTTAAGCTTTTCTAAAGTAGAATATTTCGTATGTTCAAGAAGAGGTTCATCTGGAAACACACTCGGCTCAGCAACAGAAATACTAAGCGCATTAGTGTTTGAGCTAGGAACTGTGAAATTCAGAAACTCATTGCCAGGCACCACCTCAGGACCTGAAATAAAGAGCGATTTAGAAACAAGTCTAGGAGAAAGGCATCGGGTGACACAGTCTGCTGGATTGTCTTTTCCAGCTATAAAGATAAAACAGACAGGTTTAATTTCACATAATTTCCTGATATTGCTTATCCTATTCTGTACAAATACTGAATGCTTCTGCATTTTGGAGTATGTACATTCCGATGCTTGCAGCCACTGCAAAGCACAACTGGAATCACAGTACAAATCTAAGCCATCAATGTCTATCGACTTCACACATGAAGGATCAGCCAGATCTCTATAAATCTCCATCAGGGTTTCTACCCCTAATGAAATAGCATTCAACTCCAGTGCTGGAACGGACTTACCTTTCAACAACTTATTGATCAAGCGGTTCTTTGCCTGCAAAAAGCTAATCACACCAGAGTCAACATCTTCAATGTATACCACAGTACCATAAAAATCACGACTTGCATCTGTGAATGCTTTCAGTCTAAATTTTCCATTCCTTTGCCCAATGAACCTCTTAATTTTCACTGGCTGGGAACCATTCACTTGCCTGCAAATGTTCCTCCATTCCCTTTGGAGACTGGGGGATAGTACTTGATCCCAAGCCAGCTCCTTTGAGCACTGAAGTCTATGCATATAAAGTCTACTTCTATTAAAGACAGGAATATTAAAACCAAAAACATCAAAGTTACTGGCAATAGTCTGCAAAACCGTACGTTTAGTATCAGCATCTGGGTTTAGCAAGATTTCCTTAGTATAAATTAAATCATCTGCCCTATTCCATACAAGACCAAAAAGGCTATTCTCAACCGGAGTACTACTTTCAAACTTTGCATCAATTTCAGCCTGCAGTGTAACATCATTTGTTACTAACTGTTGTATCTCAAACTTATATGGGTTGAAAATATAAGGCAACTGAGAACAAGCCCACTTCAAATACTGAGAATCAGCAGAACCAACGGCTCCATTGTCCATATAAAATAGAGAGTACAATAATAACTTTAGGTTCCTCAGCTGCGGGTCTGGTTCATATTGGTGC
Organism: Macrobrachium nipponense; assembly: GCF_015104395.2. Taxonomy (NCBI): domain Eukaryota; kingdom Metazoa; phylum Arthropoda; class Malacostraca; order Decapoda; family Palaemonidae; genus Macrobrachium; species Macrobrachium nipponense. Next base: position 170,179,678 of record NC_087201.1, read on the forward strand.
ACTAGTATATAATACAGAGCTAGCATAAGTAAAAATGGACTACAACGAAGACCAAAACTAAGTCTAACATTCTTGTAGGCTACAACAGAATAATCGTTCCTCTGTACATTTTTGAACCAAAAAAACAGCAACCTAGCTTGATCATTATTGTTCAAGGACAACATGTTAAAAGCTTTCTTAAGATCATACGTTAATAACAACTTATCAAACCTCAAGTGTAAGAAGGCTGAAGATAACTTCTGGTTAAGGTTAGGTCCTGGATCTATACACTGATTGTGAGAGAAACCACACTTTTTGACCGTTTCTTTGAGATTAGACAAAAATACAATACGGCACTTTGTGGTTTTTTTCTCAGGCCTAAAAACAGCCAAGTGTGGGAGAAATGAATAATTTGGATGCTCTGCCTTAAATGAATCTAAATCAGAAATCTTCTCAATTATTCCATCTTTTAACTGATCCCTAATTACCTGATCAACTAATTGCAAATGCCCATCCTTTTTCCGTAATTTTTTAAGATTTGCCTTTAGTATCAACCTTGAGAGATTTTCGTTAGTTGACAACAAATGTGCAATTTTGTTATTCCACAAGAGGGGAACTACAATTCTTCCATCCTTTTCTCTCGAAAAATTACTCAACGCAAATTTCACCCACTTCTGATTAGTCTCTGACATAATACTTTCAGCACTATTTGCATCCAGATTCAAAAAGCGGCGGCATTCGTGTTCAAGCACTTCATCAGTAGCCTTGAGCAATTTAGATTCAACAATCTGACCTTTGTCATCTAACACTGCTATGTTACTGTCTACCTCAAGTTCCTTATAATGTAGGTCACATACTTCCTCATACCAAAAGAGGGGACATTAGTATTTTACTTAGAAAGAACAGGTAGTAATTTGGGAGCAAGAGGAAAAATCGGTCCTGCCTGAACCAAGTGAATTAATTACATCTAACCTCTCATTACAAATATTAGGCCGACTCAAAAATTGAATATTTTTGCTCAAATTTCAAGGTTTCCCATTAGCAAAATACCATGTTGTGATTCAGTGTATACTGAAGGGGGGTTAAAACCAAAGGCTACATCTTTACCCATTAAGGCGTAATGTGCATCAGATCCCAATAAAACCAGAACATCATCAATACTGTCACTGTCTTTGCAAAGTTTCTTATCTGCCAATATGAATCCCTTATTCTCGAAAGATTCCACTATCTTGCCTAACCCTGGAAGATTTAACCTTATATTAATGCTAGGAACCACAAGTGCAGAACATTTGAAATACAATCGCCAAACTTCATAGGAAGTTGAACAAGTCTGCTTATATATTCTTTAGAACCATTAAACCCATTAATAGTTAATTTTACACTAGGTTCAAGAACAGGCAAACTACACTTATTAAGCAAGCTCTCTGTAACAAAGGAACTCTGAGAACAGCTATCCTTAAGACCTCTAAAAATACCATCCACTCCAGGGACTGTAAATGAAAAGGAAGGGAGTACTGTCTTATTGACAATACTGGGAAGAACTGCAATACTACTATTCACTTCATTAATGGAATCTTCCTCTTAACATCAGCTTTACCCCAAATGTATTCGAGTACCACCTTTATGCTTTCCTTCAGAGGGCAAAAGCTTAACTTCAGAAGACTTTGAGCACAGACAGTGAAAATGAAGCCCCGAACATTTCACACACTTTTGACGAAATTCAAATCTACATTGCCTACTCATATGGTTAAGATTCCCACATCGAAAACATCCTTTTAGTATTTTCAAACGCTGAAGCTTTGCTTCTGGAGTGTCATAAAGTTTGCATTTAAATATAGAATGATTATTTTCACCTTCTACACAAAGTGTACAGTAGAACTTCCTAACCTCAGGCAATGTCTTAATAGCCAAACTAGTAGTTTTCTGTCTAACACTAGATTGAAGAGTACGTAAAGGAACTTCACTTTTCAAGCAATTTTCATACCTCTCACAGGCAATAAAGAAATTGTCCATTATCTCCTGAAACAGAAGGATAAGTCTTTGTAGTAATCTGAACCAATTCCCTCTTAAACTTGTCATTAAGTCCATTCCACATGAAATATTGAATAAAATCATCAGAAGTCATTTTGAGTGTCTTCACAGATTCAACAACTGTTCTTAAAATGGAAATAAATTTAAAAGGGTCATCAGATTCCCCCAATCTTAAACTCGTCAAAGTCTTTATAGTAGATGTTTTACGAACTACTTCCGAGGCAAAGGCTAGCTTAAGCAAGTCTTTGGCGTCCTTGAATGTCTGCTTGTCAGCTTCCAAAGAATTCAATAAAACTTTAGCTCTTCCTTCTACCTGCTGTCTCAAGAGAAGTAACAAATCCCTGTCTGGATAAGTAAATGATTGGGTAGTGCTTTCAACTCTGAAATAAACCTAATGAAATCCTCCCCATCCGTACTACTGAACTTTGGTAATGAGCTGTGGGCTGTTTAACGAAGACTTTTTAGCAACCTCAAACATTTCCAGGTGCAGATACCACCTCTAGTGGGAATACAATATTCTATCTTATCAAAATATTCAATACAGGTTGCAATCTCCGACTCCCTAGCATCCTCACTGAACTCCCCGAAATCCGAAATTCTAAGGGAAAAAATCTCATCATTCAGATCAATAAGTAGCTTTTTATGACTTAGCAGTACACTTCTTTCAGAGATTTTTTGCCCAGTACTGAGAGCCGAAAAAGACTCAATACGATTATAAATATCAGTAACCTTCTTCCTGATTACCTTGCGTTTTGAAATTAAAGTTTTAAGATCAGACATCGTGAAGGAATAATTATAAAAAAATATCAAATCTTTTAAGTCTTTTCAATGTGATAGCAACTAAACATTTACGTCACACCTCCAAATCGAAGTGCTTAATAGACAAGGATTAACTTCCAAAATGGAGCAAAAAAGTTAAATAAGTAAGCAAATATATAAAATAGTCAACCTAGACACCGTGGATAATGCTTCAACGAAGGAAAACTCAATACTTAAATAAAACCGTACCGATGAAAATGGAAAATAACAGCGAAACACGTCTCTCCCCCTCCCCCCATTCCGACTTTACCGAGCACTTAAGTGAGCTAACGACCAACCTCCACATACACCACCTGACGTGCCCCACGTTGGGCGCCATATACAGAAAACGAATTCGACAACAAATAAATTAAAAATAAGGTGGTGAAACATGGAGGTAAAAATAAAATACAAAACTCAATTCAGTATTTTAATAAAAATGTATCAAGTACGAACAACCATATTAAATTAACCAGCTCCTCTTTAGTTTCAATGACCTTTCTGTTATCGGCTATCGACTCTGCATCATAACCTGTAAGTCCAGACAGTTACATTATAAAAAAGAATTGACACCGAATAACTTTAAAAAATTAATAATTGAATGGCACAAACTTTAATATGAAAACTATATCGCTTAATCTACTGGCAATACACAAGAATTCTTTATTACCAATCGAGGATCATAAATTGTCAGGTTACAATTAGCGGTCGTTACTGCACCCACAGGTAAGCCTACCACACCTACAGTGAACAAGGAGGGAAGGGACCTAATTACAGTTAGACAACAATGTCAAATATTCTCAAATAATAATATCGACATATAACATCAGTAACAAATTAATAACCCACCAGCGGAAACCAACCCAATCTGTATAACGGGTTAACACTGACCGATACAATCCAACTTTAACACTAGCACTCGCCGAACTGTACGAGAAAAAAAGAAGGTAACGAAAATATTACGATGCAAAACGCATGAAAAGTTTTATATAACTTGTCCTTACAGAGTTATTTTATTATTATTTATAGGTCACGTCAGGACTTCTGAAAACCTCAACTAAAAGACACTAATGGCCTTACCTTAGCTAAAGGGCGAAGCATGGTATGGCTTAAGTGAAGGGTTTCTATCGATCATGCGCTTCATGCAGAATGCGAAGTCCAGAGATGGGGAGAGAGAGAGAGAGCCTGTATTTAGTGAAGAGCCATTTCCGAAATCAAAGCACAAACGCCGACAGGATCCATTTCTAATAAATCTGTCCTCCACTCAGCGTTCTTCCTCGCAGCCCAACACTCACGGTGTCCAAAAGGGTTGTATGAGTGAACCCCTTAAGCTACAGTCACAGTCGAAGTAGCAGAATTCACTGACGACCATTTCTCCGCGTCTCACACGTTAGCTCGAAAACCAATACAAAGATTAGTTCCCGAGAATTATTGCTTGTCTTGGTCCTTAAGACCACCCTCCCAACAACAGATAAGGCCATTATGCAACTACTTAAAACTACCTTCCAAAAAAGCCTGTAAAGACCTTTTACTGTAAAACAGTCATGCACACAGAACATTTGACAGCGAAAATTACCCCACTCAAGTCAACACACAAAACTGCGTGAGAAAATATTATTACAGAAAAAACTGAGAAAATATTAGAAAAAAATTTTACAGAAAAATAAATTACATTTATTTTTGTACAAAAGTTACAAGGGGTTACAAGGATTAGGATGTCTCAAAGACTTGTTAGTCCATCCGAGGAGACATCGTGTGCTAACTTATCTCTAGGAGCAAGTTTTACTGTTCATTCACAGTGTCTTCATGATTTTGTCTAGCTTTCTTTTAAACTCTTCCACACTGTTGCTGTTTACAACTTCTGGTGTCAGTTTATTCCACGTGTCACATATCTTGTATGTAAAGAAGTTCCCACAGTGGGATGCGTTGTATCTCTTCAGGTACAGTCTCAACATTCCGAGATTGTCTCATTTGTAGACATACGAATAGAACTACGATATTGCGCTCGCAATGTACATTGGTACTTATTAGAACCTTCGCTGACCAAGCTTTTGTAAATACATGTGCATACTAGTTTTAAAATCAACTGAGCCCTCAACTTGAAACAAGGAAAAGTCGTTCAAATCCTGTATCAATCCCGGGAATTCGAGAGAGAAGCTACTGACGTATATCAATTTAATGAATGAACACAATTCTTGAAATGTTTTGAGAGCCTCTCGCCCTCCAAGAGGCCTAATGTAAGACTAGTGAGACTAGGCCTATCCTCCAAGAGCGTAAACTCCCTGAGCTTTCTAAGTAATCAAAGAACTTAGGCCCCAGGATCTTGATAA
>NC_087201.1:170185315-170207815 GCF_015104395.2 Macrobrachium nipponense
ACATCTTCGTACTACGCAGAGTGATATATGGACCCAGTCTAATCTTCGCCTCCTCACTACGGACCACATATACAGGTATCTGATTTCATTCTGTTCCGACATTGCTGCCTATAATAGCGTGACTCATTCCAACAGACTTCTACGCCAAGTTAAATAACCTAATAGACAATAGTGCATGGGAATAATCTTGAGCAACAAGACAAGTTTTAAACTTATCCACACCCCCGTTACTGTAAATCAACATTTAGTTTTAATTTTAGGCTTATCCTTTGCCCTTATGCCAGACCGCAAAAACAACCTAGACTTCATAGTGCTTTTGATAAATTCATATCTGACAAAACTACAACCGTGAAGAGATATGTTTTAAAAGGAGTGTTACTAAATGCTTTAACTGACTTACATAAGAAATATCCTGTTCCCCGCAGATTCATGATAGCACTCCACTCGCTAAAAAACGGTTAGATGTTATAATAAGTAGATCCGACAAAGACGGCAAAATCGTAATAATGGACAAAGATTTCTACCTTGACAAAATCAACCAGCTCCTTAGCGACACAAACACATACGAAAAACTGACGAAAAATCCCCTCCAAAACGTTCCCACAAAAGAATTTTTTCGGAAAGTAACGATTAATTGGCAAAGACAAAAAGAGTATTGAACTATTATGAGAATTTTAAAGTAAATTAATCCAAAATAAATTACCCTATTTTTATGGCCTTCCCAAAACTCACAAAGACAATCTTCCATTTTTCAGACCATCGTTTCATGTGCCGGTGCTTTCAATTACAAAATTTCTAAATGGTTAGCTGGCCTTCTTTCCCCTTTCTTAGGCACTTTTTCTCCCAGTACATTAAACATTCGGAAGATTTTTGTCACAAATTCAGAGAAGCACATATACCACTTCACAACATAAAACTTTTAAGCCTTGATGTAGATTCCTTGTTCACTAAAGTACCAGTACAGGACGTTCTTCAGTTTTTTAAGGGTAAAATTATCCCCTAATTCAGATCATTTCCCATTGGCGCTTGACAAAATAATAAAGCTAGTTGAATTATGTGCTCTAATAACGTATTTTCATTCGGGTGGGAATTCATTCTACAAGCAAAAAATTCGGGTGTAGTATGGGTAGTCCTTTAAGTCCTGTTCTAGCCAATCTGTACATGGAATACTTTGAAACTACAGTAATAAATGTTCAATAAAACCCAAAAAAAACATGCTGTGGATGAGATACGTGGATGATATCCTAACATTTTGGGATAATAGGTGGGGCAATTTCAATGAATTCCTCTCGAAATTAAACACATTAGTGCCCAGCATCAAAATTTAAAGTTGAATGGGAAACAGACAACAAATTTCCTTTTCTTGATGTTTTAATAATCAGAGATACGACAGAATACAATGTACCATATACAGAAAACCAACGTTCTCACTTTCATACATTCACTACTTTAGATATCATGAGCATTTCTATCAAAAATAGGTGTAGCTAGTAACTTGTTCTTAAGAGCCTTACGAATTTGTTCCCCAGAATTCCCTGGAAAAAAGAATTTGAAATAATTCGCAAGCAACTTTCGTCTTTAAAATATCCTGACCATATAATTGATTGGAAGCAATTCACAAAAGCTAACGTTAATTTTCTACCGACCCCCTAAAGACAAGACCAGAGATACACCCAACAATAAAATAATAATTCCCCACCTGGACACGATTAAGAGAATAACCAACCCCCTCGGAAAATCGACCCTTTTTGTATTTACTTACCCAAACAGCTAGCCAAATCCTCCCTGATTAACGTCCAACAAAAGACATCTCCAAAGGACTCTGGGGTATACGAAATCCCATGCCAGGACTGTGACCAATCTTACATCGGATTTACAGGTAAATCCCTTTCCCAGAGATTAATACAACACAAACGGTCAGTTAGGTATGGACAACAGAACCCGGCTATTTTCAACCATATAAATGAACATAACCATAGAATAAACTGGAATTTGTCACGTGTAATTTATAGCAGCAACTGCCGGTACAAGAGTCAAATGATGGAATCGGCCTTAATAAAAGAGAGGCAGGTAATGAACATCTCAAAAGGAGGATGGATTTCGGACACGATCGACAACGTCTTCATTCAACCAACCCTTAAGAAGATTAGAGGAAGATTATCAGTGGGGTGACTTAAAATGGCTTGTTTGTGGATGGACCTCTTGGTATAAATACCACCTTTTCTGTGAACTTTTCTCATTCATCTACCTGAAGAAAGGGAGACAGCAGTCTCTGAAATATAGTACTTTTTCTCTATTTTGGTGTTTTTATGGGCTCCTTTTATTAGATGGAACTCTGTTGTTAAGAACATTTTTACCAGGCCATATATATATATATATATATATATATCTATATATATATATATAATATATATGGGATATATATATAGAGTATGTATATGATATATACTATATATATATATATATATATATATATATATATATATATAAATATATATATACAGATAGATAGATAATTTCGTCTTTAATACAAAATGTACGAAGAAAACATTTCTCCATGAAATAATTAACAATGTATTTGGTAAACTGCCTAAATAAATATAACTACCATAGAACACTTAAGGAACAATTCTCATTGCTACACGAACACACAAACACACACACCACCCACACACACACACACACATACACACAGAAGCTAGACCATATGTTTCACTTGCAGTAATAAAAAAAAGAAAGAAAAAATGAACAGGAAAACATGAAAAGGGACACCAACCGTATAATCTGAAACGGTGGATGACTGGGGTCAAATATTTGATGTGTAATTCGCATGACGGAGCTTAAATACAGTTCTCTGTGGATTCAGGAAGGTTCCCCTTGTCACTGAAATCAATGGGGGAGCCTTTATCACGACCGGTAGGAAAATGATCATTATTTTATCTGATTCCAGTTTCTTTTGATGTTTTTCGTGTCGTTGAAATAACTAGAAAGAACGTATCACTAAGTCAGTAATTCACGTTCGTATGATTGATGCGTCTATTTGGGGTTAATCTCTGCTTTTTTTTGGCATATGAATTATAATCACATGTCCCATAAGAATCATTTAAATAAAAAATGTGTTTTTTATATAATAGAAGTCAAAATACACTGAAAAGCATAAAAAAAATAAATTATAGGAGAGCATAGTTTGTGACAAACTGCATAGAAACATTTTTAGATTTCTTTTCTTTAGTTTTTGTTGACTTATAAATCATACCCTTTGAAAGTCTTCAAACAAAATATGATGTATCTTTTCTGAGAGAAGGAACAACACACTGAGACACGTGGAATTCAGAGAAAATACGAAACATGGAAAAGTTCATTTGGCGGAGAAGTATTTAGAAGTTTAAACTCATGATATACAAATCATCTGTATGGAAAATAAAGTCTCTATCTATTTAAGGTTGGAATCAAGACAGGACTGCGAGGAACACCTGTTCAGTAATTGATATAAGATTCTTAAAGGACTGGATATGTCAGAGGTCAAGTAAACAGAGGTTTGAAAAGAACTCGCGAGTTTTTGTTTTTTTGTTTTTTGCTTTGCACAGAACTGGTTTTCAGTCACGTCTGAGGTGACTATTTAAGTAATGTATTTTTGTTATATATATATATATATATATATATATATTATATATATATATATATATATATATATATATATATATATATATATATATATATATACATATACATATATCATATATATATATATATATATACTATATATATATATATATATATATATATATATATATATATATATATATATATATATATATGCGTGTGTGTGTGTGTGGAACTGAATCACAAAAACTGCAACCATGATGAATGCACGAATAAAGACAAATTAAATTCACGAATGAAAGGAAAGAAACGGAGTTTTCCAAGGTCTTTCGACTCCTTGTCCTTTACTTAAGTCGGTAAGACGGGCAAAAAGGAAAGGCGGCAAAAGGCCTTATATACCCGTAGTGGCCCATACACACTTTTAAGTGTAAACAGAAATTGCAACCGAGTTATGATTGAAGCTAACAAAGAAGGTGTTAAAATTCCGAAGAGTCTCATACAAATCCTGAGATATGAGGAGAGGTCCACTGCAGAGTAATATCTTTATATAGGGGGGTTTATATATGTTTTTAAGAAAATCTAATCTGCCTATGTTCTAACTCTATATTAACTTCACCTCTGCGTCAAATTTCACAGTTGATTTCGGTTCCACTTGTGTAGACGTTCACTTGGAACAAACAGACGGACTCGAAGACAACGTTTTTTTCCATTTATTATTTATATATATATATATATATATATATATATATATATAATATATATATATATTATACGATATAATATATATATATATATATATATTATATATATATATATATATAAATATAAATATAAAAAAAGCAAATATGTTGGTGAATTGTTAGACCTCAGCTTTCTTCGCATAGAGACAAGAGAGAGCCTAGCGACAAGCACTGGATTCCTCGAAGGGTGCTGAAACGAAAGATCTGTTTGAACTGATGTTCATGCAATGTAAGGCTGGAGACCTTACAGCCTGGGTGAGGCTAGCGGTTACTATGTCATTTTAAAGGTGTGTCCGGATGTGTGCATGTGTTTGTGCGTAATGATGGGTCCAACCGGCCAAGATTGGAGAGAAAAGGTGACACTCTCCTTTTGATAGTGATAAGACACAGGGCGGCTTTGGAGGTCTCAAGGTCAGAGAAGGACTTAGGAAAAGTTGCCTTTTGAAAAGAGAGAAGTGTAATGTGTATACATTTATTTAACATTTATTTATGTGTTGGGAATATAATAGATATGTCTCCTTATTTCAGATGGGTTCATGGCATACAAGAGAATGGGATTCTCTAAAAGACTTGACTATTTAAATGTAGAAACTAATAGTTTGTGAGTTTTAGGGGTGATTATTTAGTCTAACTCAGGAGAGTAGAATGACAGTTTAGAGTCTTTTTATGGGTCAGACTTAGTTCTTTATATTACGTCATTTAATCACTGTTCCATATCATGTTCAGCCAGTTTGGGAAATAAAAAGTATATTTTTGTATCTACAAGGATTCATTAGCCCAGCTTATATCATTTGCAGGTAAGAGGGTTGTCGCTTCTTTTATTTTTAATTTAAGCCAGTGCCGAATGGTCGAATATGCTCGGCAATATGTATATATATGTATATATATATATATATATATATATATATATATATATATATATATATATATAAATATATACTATATATATATATATATATATATATATATATATATTCATTATATATATATATATATATATAGTATATATATTATATAATATATATATTATATATATATATATATATATATATATTATATGAAGCCCTTAATACAACTGTCTGAACGTCGCAACCATATATTTCGAGCAACACTCAAATAGTGATTTATGGGCCTTTAACTTCCTATTATAGTGTTGTATTACAGTAAAAGACATTCAATATATATATACATATATATATATTATATATATATATATATAATATATATTATATATATATATACACACACACACAGGAGAGAGAGAGACAGAGAGACAGAGAGAGATTCATACAGAACTCATTACTCAATCTAGATTGTTGTTATACATACATGCATACAATCATAACGGTAAACATACTTTTAAAGTATAGATATATTTTCGTTGCATATGAAAAAAAATAGCATTAAAAAACAACGACATCAAATTATCTGTGAATGTTTTGACTTTCATTCCTCGTTGAAATGCCAACTCCACTTCCGCTCAAAATCTCCGCGCGTTCCAGAAATGAAAGTTAACATCGGTCGTATATTCTGGACCGTAATTAAGACGACTGGAATGTTGTGACATGTTTTGGGAAACGGAACTACCTTGACCTCGGGAAATATCGAGAGGAGAGAGAGAGAGAGAGAGAGAGAGAGGAGAGAGAGAGAGAGATTGGAGGGAGAGGAGAGAGAGAGAGAGAAAAGGTGTCATCACGCCTCAACTATTTAACAATTACATTTCGAAATCGGGGGCGGTTGTTTGCCAGCCTGCACGGGACTTCGTCATAATCAAATTAATTATTTTTATGAAAAAAAAAAGTATTTTGTTTTAATGGGCATTGGATGTTGGCTTGATTTTGAAAAATCTTTTTAATAGTTATTTTTTTTTTTATTTTGTGTCGCCTTACTTATTCAAAATTGAGAAGGGAGTATTGAATGATATTGTTTCTTTTGGAAATAATGTGGTGTTTATATTATGATAATACTGAATGCTATTTTGAAAGTATGTAATGTTTCCAGTTTTATACTAAAATTGAAGTTCTGATATTGTTAATGCGCTTTGTAAATCCACTATTACTGCAATAATCCATCCTGAAGTGATATATTTCTAGTAGTAATATATAGCATTGCATTGTCACTACTTTTCAGTAGCAGACGTTAGCTTGTGTCAATTTTATATTGAAAAATTACACCAAAATAAATTATCACATAAAAGTTAAAACATGGCATTATTCCTTGACTAAAAAATAGATGTTACACATTGGCAATATGACATCGCAATGAACGTTAGCTGCTGATGTAGTATATTCTACGAATTAATCACTAGTTTGTATCCATTTGTTTATTAAAAATACTTAAAAATCAATTTTCATATCGAATTTTAAAACATGGCACTATTCCATGAATAGAAAATAGATTTCACACATTGACAACATGACAATACAATGAACGTTAGCTGCCTGATGTATATTCTACGAATGAATCACAAAACTCGAAATTAATATGAAGGTCACTGAGCGTGAACTTGTAAATATTTTGGAGAGTTTTGGCCACGAAATGATATTCGGTATTTTCGTGCGAAAGTTGGCAACATTTACATGAGTAGGACCCTGAGAGAAGTAGCGAATAGAAATAAACAAATCAATAAGGCTTCTGTGAAACGTATAATGGTGTATGAGCCGCTCTCCACGTAACTTTCAGCCACGCCCTGTGGTGGCCTGTCCTATAGAGTTGCCAGACGCACAATCATGGCTAAGCTTAACCTTAAATAAAATTAATACTACTATGACTATAGGGCTGCAATTTGGTATGTTTGATGATTGTAGGGTGGATGATCAACATACCAATTTGCAGCCCTCTAGCCTCAGAAAGTATTCAAGATCTGAAGGAGGACAGAAAAAGTACGTATAATGCTGTATGGCCATGACGCTTTCAGCCACGGGCCCTGTCCTATAGAGTTGTCAGACGCACAATCATGGCTAAGCTTAACCTTAAATGAAATGAAAACTACTGAGGCTAGAGAGCTGAAATTTGGTGTGTTTGATGATTGGAGGGTGGATGAATAACAGGCCAATTTGCAGCCCTCTAGCCTCAGCAATTTTTAAGATCTGAGGGTTAGCATAACAAGTGCGGACGGACAAACAAGGCCATCTCATCTCAATAGTTTTCTTTTACAGAAAACTAAAATAAAACGTACGATTAAACCTCTGCCAAGCTTTCCTGCTTAAGCTTTTGTCATGTTTGTTTATTTTCTTTTCCCTTTCACTGTTTCCCTGATTCATCCTATTTCGTAAATAATATTTTTGAAAAACTGCCTCTGAAACCTAATGTGATTTTCCATTTACAAATTATTTTTTTTATGTATTTAGAAGACTGTTCATTGTTGCTAACAACGTGAAAAGATTCTGTATAAACATTGCTTAAACTGAGCGTTTGGGGGCAGTAGCAAAATCCGCTACTGAGTATTACGTTCATTAAATAAATATTTTAAACGATTAATAAATAAATACAGGAAAGTCTAACTGCGCGTTCCTTCAGAAAAGGAGGTCATGAGTTTGTACACTGATAAACACTCGCTCCCCATTTCTGTTTCTCCAGTGCTTCTTCTTCTTCTTCTTCTTCTTCTTCTTCCAAAGATCCTGGCGATTTCCTGTTTCCTATATGCTCACTCCACAAACACAGTTGCGGTCACACTACACTATCCGCGTGAAGTGCAAAGCTTTAGTTACTTTTTGTTTACAGTTTCAATCGTCTTGAGTTTTACTTTTACTTGTAACACTCCAAAAAGTTTATTTTAATTCTCGTCCATTAACCTTTTCAGCAACAATAACCCTGTAAATTGAAAGACGTTCTAAATAGGTATTTACAAAATAGTTCCACTTTACTTTTGACACACCCGTTAGCATTTCGTTTTTTTAACTGAGGCAAAACCACGCTAGACTTATTGCCTTCAAGGTCTCTGATTCATCGTCTATTCCGGCCTCAAATAACCCTTGCTCATGTTGACTAATCACATATCTTTTCCTCTCTCTCTCTCTCTCTCTTCACTTCACTTAATCTCTTACGCAAACTCCCGTGGACCCTCCTTTCCTATTTACCGACTTCATCTGCTCACTTCACAATCTCCTTTTTTCGTTCATGTCAACATTTTAAAATATTTACCAGGATTGTTTTTTTCAAACGAGGTTTGTTTTGCACGAAAGTGCAAATGCAATGCATTTCTTGTATTTCTTACATTAATTGACGTGGTTATTATCACCCCTTGTAATACAAACTTTCGTTTCTTTAATGCTTAGAAGTCTGTTGGAACTGTTTGTATTTTATTATGCGCCAGAAATCTAAACAGAAATCTACACGTCCTTTCTGGGTAATATTGTTTATTTACGTTAGGCTCCATTGCGTTGGGAAGATTTCTTATTGTAGACGATATTATATAGTCATTGTCATTTTTCATGTCTCTTATGATATGATTATCTTTCTGCATAAAGACTTAAATAGATTAATTTTCTTCTTGCTAATTAGAGATTTATTACATATTTCTTTAAAGTAAAGAGATGTTCTTAATCATTAAATATATATCACACATATCCACAGGTAAAAAATAATAGACAGGATGTAGGTCCTGATCGGTTTCGGCTTTATTTTCAAGCCCGTGAAAAAGGACTGATACATAGTATTATGAAAAGTCAAAAGTATATATACTACAGAGACAGTACTGACGAACATACACACAACAGTTTGAGACTACAGATCCACCCACAAGCAGGTGTCAAGGAGGAGTGTCTTTCAAAAATTTATAATAAATTCTCAAGGGATACTACCGATTATGGTACCCACCGTAGGAGACAACAAGTCCACACCTGACAGGTGTCAGGGAGGCGGGGTTGGACATCTCATTACCACTACGGCCCCCTTACTGTGTTTACAAATATAATAATCCTAGTTCCATACATCTCTACTGCCTGCCTTAAAATTTAAACAGTTTACAAATTTCTTTTGATATTAAAGGATCAAGTTTATACATTCCTTGACTGATGTTCATATTATTATTGTAACTTTCTTTTATAAAACTAGATTCAATGATATTCCTTTCCATTGCATTATTAGAAGACACAAGCTAATAGCATGATTGTTCTCACTACCATGTGCAAAAATACCACTATTTCCCTGTGCATATCTCACACATTGTTTATGTTGTTCTATTCTTTTTTCCAGTGCTTTCCCCGTATGACCAATATAAAAGTTGTCACAAGAATTACACGGAATTTTATATACACATCCTTTAGCATTGTCGGGGGAGTTCTTAATAAGTACCTGTTTCATTGTTTTTTAAAACTACATTAACACCAAAATTCTTCAGGAGATTTGGGATATCTTTCATATTATTATTATAAGGTAGTACAAGCAAATGTTTTGTGTTGTAAGGTTCTTTTTGGTTTTGATACATGGTCTTTTTTGCCGCTTCTAATGCATTGTTTAGTATTCTATCTGGATATTTCAGTTTCTTGCCTATATTCCGAATCTTATCTATCTCCTCATCCATTTATTCTGGGTTACATACCCGTAGTGCTCTTAGAAACATAGATGGAAACACTGATCTTTTAACCTTATTGTTTGTCCAGAATAGAAATGTACATAGGAAGAAATCTTAGTAGGTTTTCTGTAACCACTATATTTAAACCCACTACTATTTCTCCGTATGAGGACATCCAAAAAGGGTAGGCATCCATCTTTTTCCATTTTTATAGTAAATTTAATTGATGGTACTAATTGATTTAACCTGGCAAAAAAGTTATTTACATCTTCGTTCCCTGGCCATTCACAAATTATGTCGTCAACATATCTAAACCAAGGTACATTGCGTGGAATTATATTATTTAAAATTTTCTTTTCAAAAAATTCCATATATAAGTTACTTAGCACTGGGGACAGAGGGTTTCCCATTGCCATACCAAAATTTTGTGGGTAGAATTTTCCATTGAATTCAAATTTGCAATCTTTTACACATAATTTGGTCAGTTCAATTAAGGTGCATTTTGAAAATGGAATATCCAGCTGTTTGTTTTCTAATAGTTCCGATAGAAACTCCAATACATCATCAATAGGCACCTTTGTGAATAGTGATACTAAATCAAAACTCACAAGTTTACATTTACTATTAACTTGTACACTATTTAGTTTATTTACTAAGTCCACATTATTCGTAATATTGGCATTAGAGATATTACCTACCAATGGGTTAAGGATATCCACTAAATACTTCGCTAATTTATAAGATGCGGAACCCACTGAGCTGATAATTGGTCTGGCAGGAAAGTTTGTTTTATGGGTTTTTATCGTACCATACATATACGGTAGCGATGGAGAGGACACACAACTTCTCTATAAAGCTATCGTTACCTTTTAACAGATTTTTCACTTTTTTATTGAAACCACTATTCACACTGTCTATCGGGTTCTTAATTATGAAACAAGTACATATTAAGAACTCCCCCGACAATGCTAAAGGATGTGCATATAAAATTCCGTGTAAGTCTTGTAACAACTTTTATATTGGTCAAACGGGGAAAGCAATGGAAAAAGAATAGAACAACATAAACAATGTGTGAGATATGCACAGGGAAATAGTGGTATTTTTGTACATGTTAGTGAGGACAATCATGCTATTAACTGGGAAGGGGCAAAAAAGCTTGTGTCTTCTAATAATGCAATGGAAAGGAATATCATTGAATCTAGTTTTATAAAAGAAAGTTACAATAATAATATGAACATCAGTCAAGGAATGTATAAACTTGATCCTTTAATATCAAAAGAAATTTGTACACTGTTTAAATTTTAAGGCAGGCAGTAGAGATGTATGGAACTAGGATTATTATATTTGTAAACACAGTAAGGGGGCCGTAGTGGTAATGAGATGTCCAACCCCGCCTCCCTGACACCTGTCAGGTGTGGACTTGTCTCCTACGGTGGGTACCCTAATCGGTAGTATCCCTTGAGAATTTATTATAAATTTTAGCCAAATGATTTTTGAAAGCCACTCCTCCTTGACACCTGCCTGTGGGTGGATCTGCAGTCTCAAACTGTTGTGTGTATGTTCGTCAGTACTGTCTCTGTAGTATATATACTTGTGACTTCTAATACTATGTATCAGTCCTTTGTCAATGGCTTGAAAATAAAGCCAAAACCGGTCAGGACCTACACCCTGTCTATTATTTTTCACCTGTGGATATGTGTGATAAACGAATCACGTGCCAAAGTGATTAAAATCATATGTGTGTATATATATATATATATATATATATATATATATATAATATATATATATATATATATATATATATACATGACTGGTAAAAATGTTCTGTAACAACAGAATTCCATCTAATAAAAGGAGCCATAAAAACACCAAAATGTAGAGGGAAAAGTACTATATTTCAGAGACTGCTGTCTCTCTCTTCAGGTATATGAATGAGAAAAGTTTGCAGAAAAGGTGGTATTTATAGCAAGAGATCCGTCACAAGTAAGCCAATTTAGGTCACCCCCGCTGCGATAATCTTCCTTTAATCTTCTTAAGAGTTGGTTGAATGAACACTGCGTCGACGACATCTGAGATCCACGCCCCTTTTGAGATGTTCATTACCTGCTTCTCTTTTATTAAGGCCAATTCCATCATTTGACTCTTGTACGGCAGTTGCTGCTATAATTACACTCGACATATTCCAGTTTATTCTATGGTTATGATCATTTATATGGTTGAAATAGCCGAGTTCTGTTGTCCATACCTAACTGACCGCGTTTGTTTGTTGTATTAATCTCTGGGGAAGTGATTTACCTGTAAATCCGATGTAAGATTGGTCACAGTCCCCTGGCATGGGATCTCATAATACCCCAGAGTCTTTGGGAGATGTCTTTTGTTGGACGTTAATCAGGGATTTGGCTAAGGTATTTGGGTAGGTAAATGCACAAGGGTTGGATTTCCCCAAGGGTGTGAGTTACTCTCTTAATCGTCTCCAGGTGGGGAATTTTTATTTTATTGTTGGGTGTGTCTGGTCTTGTCTTAGGGCTCGGTAGAAAATTACGTTTGCTTTTTGAATTGCTTTCTCAATTATATGGTCAGGATACTTTAAAGATGAAAGTTGCTTGCGAATTAGTTTTAAATTCTTTTCCGGCAGGAAATCTGGGGAACAATTCGTAAGGCTCTTAAGAATAGGTTGCTAGCTACCCCTATCTTGATAGTAATGTCGTGATAGCTAAAGTAGTGAATATATGAAAGTGAGAACTGTTGGTTTTCTGTATATGGTAAATTTTGTATTCTGTCGTGTCTCTGATTATTAAAACATCAAGAAAAGGAATTTTGTTGTCTGTTTCCCATTCAACTTTAAATTTGATGCTGGGCACTAATGTGTTTAATTTTGAGAGGAATTCATTAAAATTACCCCACTTATTATCCCAAAATGTTTAGGATGTCATCCACGTATCTCATCCACAGCATGTTTTTTGGTTTTATTGCATTTATTACTGTAGTTTCAAAGTATTCCATGTACAGATTGGCTAAATAGGACTTAAAGGACTACCCCATACTACACCCGAATTTTTGCTTGTAGAATGATTCCCCGAATGAAAATACCGTTATTAGATGCACATATTCAACTAACTTTATATTATTTTGTCAAGCGCCAAGGGAAATGATCTGAATAGGGGATAATTTTTTCCCTTAAAAACTGAGAACGTCCTGTACTGGTACTTTTGTGAATAGTGAGTCGATTCTACGTCAAGGCTTTAAAAGTTGTTTTTATGTTGTGAAGTGGTATATGTGCTTCTCTGATTTGTGACAAAAATCTTCCGAATGTTTGATGTGACGGTGGGAGAAAAAATGCTAAAAAAGGAGAAAGGAGGCCAGCTAACCATTTAGAAATTTTGTAATTGAAAGCTCCGGCGTATGAAACGATGGGTCTGAATGGAAGATTGTCTTTGTGAGTTTTGGGAAGGCCATAAAAAGTAGGGTAATTTAGGATTCGTCACTCACTTCCAGAAGTCAAGCCAGTTTTTCCGCAAGTTTGAGAAAGAACTGAACAGACTACACCGGCTGAAAAAACCAAAAACCACTCTTTGGAAGAATGCCTCAAAGAACAAGTACTTCCAAAATGTACGGATTCGGGAGATGGACTCTGCAATCAAACCCCTTCCCTCTATCACACAAGACTTTTTCCTGAAGAAAGAATCACCAGTACGAGAAACGACATCTTCGGCTACGCAGAGTGATATATGGAACTCAATCTAATCTTCGCCTCCTCACTACGGACCACATATACAGGTATCTGATTTCATTCTGTTCCGACATTGCTGCCTATAATAGCGTGACTCATTCCAACACACTTTTACGCAAGTTAAATAACCTAATAGATAATAGCACATGGAATAATCTTGAACAACAAGACAAAGTTTTAAACTTATCCAACACCCCCCTCCCCCTTACTGTAAATCAACTTTAGTTTAAAGTTTTTAATTTAGGTTTATCCTTTGCCCTTATGCCAGACCGCAAAATCAACCTAGACTTCATAGTGGCTTTTGATAAATTCATATCTGACAAAAACCACAGACGTGAAGAGATATGTTTAAAAGGAGTGTTACTAAATGCTTTAACTGACCTTCATAAGAAATATCCTGTTCCCCGTAGATTCATGATAGCCATCATTCATATCTGACAAAAACTACAGCCGTGAAGAGATATGTTTTTAAATTAAAATGGAGTGTTACTAAATGCTTTAACTGACCTTCATAAGAAATATCCTGTTCCCCGCAGATTCATGATAGCCATCCACTCGCTAAAAAAAGTTAGATGTTATAATAAGTAGATCCGACAAAGACGGACAAAATTGTAATAATGGACAAAGATTCTACCTCGACAAAATCAACCAGCTCCTTAGCGACACAAATACTTACGAAAAACTGACGAAACAAAAAATCCCCTCCAGCAACGTTTTCCCACAGAATTTTTTTCGGAAAGTAAGATTAATTGGCCAAGACAAAAAGAGTATTGAACTATTAGAGAAATTTAAAGTAATTAATCATAAATTACCCTACTTTTATGGCCTTTATCCCAAAACAAAACTCAAAAGACAATCTTCCATTCAGACCCATCGTTTCATGCGCCGGAGCTTTCAATTACAAAATTTCTAAATGGTTAGCTGGCCTCCTTTCTCCTTTTTTTAGGCACTTTTTCTCCCAGTCACATCAAACATTCGAAAATTTTTGTCCACAAATTCAGGAAGAAACACATACACCACTTCACAACATAAAACTTTTAAGCCTTGACGTAGACTCCCTATTCACAAAAGTACCAGTAAAGGACGTTCTTCAGTTTTTAAGGGAAAAATTATCCCCTATTCAGATCATTTCCTTTGGCGCTTGACAAAATAATAAAGTTAGTTGAATTATGTGCATCTAATAACGTATTTTTCATTCGGGGAATCATTCTACAAGCAAAAATTCGGGTGTAGTAGTGGGTAGTCCTTCAAGTCCTATTTTCCTTTTAGCCAATCTGTACATGGCATACTTTGGAAACTACAGTAATAAATGCAATAAAACCCAAAAACATGCTGTGGATGAGATACGTGGATGACATCCTCACATTTTGGGATAATAAGTGGTGTAATTTTAATGAAGTTCCTCTCAAAATTAAACGCATTAGTGCCCAGCATCAAATTTAAAAGTTGAATGGGAAACAGACAACAAAATTCCTTTTCTTTGATGTTTTAATAATCAGAGACACGACAGAATACAAATTTACCATATACAGAAAACCAACGTTCTCACTTTCATATATTCACTACTTTAGCTATCATGACAATACTATCAAGATAGGTCTAGCTAGCAACCTATTCTTAGAGCCTTACGAATTTGTTCCCCAGATTTCCTGGAAAAAGAATTTGAACTAATTCGCAAGTAACTTTCATCTTTAAAGTATCCTGACCATATAATTGAGAAAGCAATTCAAAAGCAAACGTAATTTTCTACCGACCCCCTAAAGACAAGACCAGAGACACACCCAACAATAAAATAAAAATGCCCCACCTGGAGACGATTAAGAGAGTAACTCACACCCTTGCGAAATCCCAACCCTTTTGCCATTTACCTACCCAAATACCTTAGCCAAATCCCTGATTAACGTCCAACAAAAGACATCGCCCAAAGACTCTGGGGTATATACGATCCCATGCCAGGACTGTGACCAATCTTACATCGGATTTACAGGTAAATCACTTCCCAGAGATAATAACAACACAACGGTCAGTTAGGTATGGACAACAGAACCCGGCTATTTTCAACCATATAAATGAACATAACCATAGAATAAACTGGAATTTGTCACGTGTAATTTATAGCAGCAACTGCCGGTACAAGAGTCAAATGATGGAATCGGCCTTAATAAAAGAGAAGCAGGTAATGAACATCTCAAAAGGGAATTGGACATCGGACATCGTCGACGCAGTGTTCATTCAACCAACGCTTAAGAAGATTAAAGGAAGATTACCAGCGGGGGTGACCTAAATTGGCTTACTTGTGGACGAATCTCTTGGTATAAATACCACCTTTTCTGTAAACTTTTCTCATTCATATACCTGAAGAGAGACGCAGGTCTCTGATATAGTACTTTCTCTCTACATTTTGGTGTTTTTATGGGCTCCTTTTATTAGATTGTTATATATATATCTATATATATATATATATATATATATATATATATAATATATATATATATATTATATATATATACATTCCAGCAGGGGTTCCAGCAAGACAACAGCTTACATGATCAATTTATTAAAGAGACGTTTCGTGCCCCAATACATTGGCACATCATCAGTCTGGAATAAAAAGCTTATAAGTATTAAAAGACTACCTATCAGTTCAGAGAACAAGAGCAGAATGACTAGAAACGTGAGGACGCGACCGAACTGCACTTCAGGCCAACGAAAGGGGAGTGGCAGAGACGTAATTGTTTAAATTAGTTGATAGGTGTTTGATGTAAAGTGACTCAAGTGTTGTTAGAAAGGATGCTTGGGTTGTTGAGGTAAGGATAGAAAAATGTGTTTTTCACAGGAATCTTGCATTTTGAGGTATGTGTTCGAATGCTCGAGAGTTCGGGATTCGATATACTGGATCCCGTCCTATAGCTGAGTCCCATGTGACTATAATAACGACTTGCAACAATCTCCGTGTTGACCCAATATAAGTACCAAGGCATCTTGGGCATTTCATATTTTATAGATTTAAATTGGACAACATATATATATATATATATATATATATATATATATATATATATATATATATATATATATATATACATAATTTAGAAGATGAACCCTATTCATGTGGAACTAGCTCACCACAGGGGCCACTTTTGAAAAGCTAGAATGAATTGGAGGATGGATTGGTGGGAGATATAATTATATTATATATACATATATATATATATATATATATATATATATATATATATATATATATATATATATATATATATATATATATACATATATTATTTAGAAGATGAACTCTATCATATGGAAATTCAAGCATCAAAGAATATGAATGTTCTCTTGCAAAAAGTAACAGAGTAACGAGAAATACAGAAAGAAGAGATCAGTCATCAGAAAAATAAATAAATCAACAAATTTAATACATAAATCAATAAATAAAAAACATAAGTAAATGATTAAGATAAAAGGCGAATGATGAGACAATCTAGAGAGAGAGAGAGAGAGAGAGAGAGAGAGAGAGGAGAGAGAGAGAGAATGATACTTACCAAGCCTCGTGACCAGACCCTGAAAACCATTATCTCTCCACGATTGGGGGATGGGGGGTGGTATTAAAGTCGATTCCCTGCCTCTTTTCAACCCAGCTCCCAAACTTCCATTGTCCAAGACCCGGGTATTACCGCTGGGATCTTTTAAAGTTGAGAGTCGATATTATTTGAAAAGGTACTTCCTCCTCTTATTTTTTTCCCCCGGCTGAGATTGGTCATCTACTGCATGCATCTGTTCTCAGTCTCGGGTAGTTCGTGTTTTGTCTTTTATAGGTATTTTTATCTTTCCTTTTTATTCTCCCTCATTACAAGATATCACGCAAATTCTCTCCATTAAAGGAGTTATATGTTTCAGTGATTGGTCATCTGCATTTATCTGTTCTCAGTTGACATACGACATTATATCCTGAATAAGTCTGGGGTAATTCATGTTTTGTCTTTTATAGGTATTTTTATCTTTCATTTTTATTCCTCTTCATTACAAGATATCACGCAAATTCTCTCCATTAAAGGAATTATATGTTTCAGTGATTGGTCATCTGTATTTATTTGTTCTCAGTTGCCATACGACATTATATCCTGAACAAGTTCAGGGTAGTTCCTGATTTGTCTTTTATAGGTATTACATTTTCAGATCTCGTTCATAACAAGAGGCCATATGAAATATCTGAAATAAATTAATTATATGGTTCAGAAATTGATCATCTATATTTATCTGTTCTTGCTTTCGCGCGCGACTATACTTTCCGGGCAGGTCTGGGGTAACTAATGTTTTGTCTTTTATTTTATTTCTATTTTATGCCGTTCTTCAATACTAGAGGTCACAGAAATGACCACCAATAAAACAATTATAGGCTTCAGAGACTGGTAATCAGTATTCACCTCGAGGATGTTTCGTAAGCAACAATGCTTTCTAATTACTCTTGGGTAGTTTAAGTTTTGTCTTTTTATATTTTTTTATCGTTTGTTATCACAACAGGCCATAGAAAATGTCTTAATGTTTATAAAATAAAAGTGTTCAGATGGTTCAGGGGAGTCCCATGACGAAAATTAATCAAAATAAGCGAGAAAGGACAATTTTGATTTAATTAAAATTCAAATTTAAATTTAAAAAGTTTATTGACATATATCCAATGGAGTGTAGCAGCATGCTGCCATACCCACCTACAAAATTCAAAAGATTCCTGGCAAAAAAAAATGAATGAATAAATAAATGAAAATAAAAAAAGTAATGAAAAGCAAATATTCCACATGAGAAGAATTTTAACCCTATTATACAAAAGCTAATGCTAAACTATAATGAAAATTTTATACAAATCAAATGTTAATAATATACTATAGCAAAATTACAATAGGCAAAAGTCATACAAAACAAATATAACAAAAGTAAATTTTGACCGAAAACTGTCTAACAACGAACAAATTATCCTAAGCTAGTTGTGTTTTGGAAAGTAAGTACATCAAAAAGAAAAAATCTTGAGGCATTACTGCTGTAAGACATCAGTAGATCAATATATTTTAGTCTGAAGAGGTTGGGTCTCAATTTTGTTATTATTATTATTATTATTATTGTTTATTTATTTATTTTTTTTTGCTGATTGACCTTTGATGCTTCTGTCGAACACGGTTGCAAGAATTAGAAAACTTCTGTAAAAAAATATTGGGAATTTTAGCAAGCCATTGAGTTTAGGACATTTCTGGAGCAATTGCAGTAATGGATTATTTAGCTAGACACGTACTTTATATGAAAAAATAATAACACATCTAAATAGAATGAGTAGTTAAATACACGTACAGATGAATAAGTAGATAAAACACTCTGAACAGAAAATCCCATTTGCATGCCAGCAGAACTGGAAAACAGATCTAACTAACAAATCGGAACAAGAGCTTTGTGTCTACTTACCAAATAAGAAAGTTGAAGATAGGTATTTTCAGATTAGGGAAATGAACTGGAAATAAAAATATTGGATGACTTCATTCTTTAAAATAGGCAAAATAATTTATGTCAGAGCTTTCTGCGCTTGTAACTATGTTTCGTAAACAATTTCGTCAATAAATGACTTATGAATGAATTGATCATAGATTGCCCGATGTCTACCTTGAGAAAAGGAGAAAAACTATAATTTTTGTCAAATTTTTTTGACAAGAAGGGTAATTATGAAGGGTTCCTGGAGTATTTCGAAAGAGTATACGTGGAGGACGACTAGGGAGTTGATCCAGTTAATATGATGGATTATTTGCCGTGGAAACTTAACAATATGTTAAGGTTCTTCGAGGACGTTTCAAGATAACTAAACTGAGAGGAATTTATATCGCGAGACGATAATGTATACCAAAAGCAGATGGACTTCATGTGTTCAGTTAGGGTGAACACAAATATATATATATATATTATATATATATATATATATATATATATATATATATATATTATATATATATATATATATATATAAAGGTATAAGTCACGAAGGAAAGATAAACAACGGAGTAACTGCAAGACCTTCCGACTCAACGATGCTAAGTAAAGGACGTTGAATCGAAAGATCTTGCAGCAACCACGTTGTTTATCTTTCCTTCGTGGCTAATACCCTTATTTATGCATCTATCACATTCCAAACTTTCATGATTTAGTTATACCTACACACACACACACACACACACACACACACACACACACACACACACACACACATATATATATATACTATATATATATATATATATATATATATATATATATATATATATATATATATATATATTTTCAAGCCGATGACCTGAGTGGGCTATCCACTTCTGATTAAAAAGAATTACGTTTATAAATTTGACTTGATGTTTGTTTTTTTATACTCATCCCCTTTTTCGAAATATACTCCACTGCCCAGCAACTGCTAACTCACAATCCGCAACTAAAATCTTTTTTTGGTTTATCGTTCGGAAGAAAAGATAACTGATCGACCTATGACCTCGATAGAGATTGGTCGAGGGATTAAAAGATAATACTGTTTTTTTTTTTTTTTTTTTAGAGGGGGGTTCGTAGGCTTTGGTACAAAGTCTTTATATGAAAAAACGTATTGGATATTCTGTATAAATGTATATATATATACTATATATATATATATATATAATATCTATATATATATATATATATATATATATATATATATATATATATATATATATATATATATATGATATATGTATATATATCTAATAAAAGGAGCCCATAAAAACACCAAAAGTAGAGAGAAAAGTACTATATTTCAGAGACAGCTGTCTCTCTCTTCAGGTATATGAATGAGAAAAGTTTTACAGAAAAGGTGGTATTTATACCAAGAGATCCGTCCACAAGTAAGCCAATTTAGGTCACCCCCCCGCTGATAATCTTCCTTTAATCTTCTTAAGCGTTGGTTGAATGAACACTGCGTCGACGACATCTGAGATCCACGCCCCTTTTGAGATGTTCATTACCTGCTGTCTCTTTTATTAAGGCCGTTCGATTCCATCATTTGATTCTTGTACCGGCAGTTGCTGCTATAAATTACACGTGACATATTCCAGTTTATTCTATGGTTATGTTCATTTATATGGTTGAAAATAGCCGAGTTCTGTTGTCCATACCTAACTGACCGTTTGTTGTTGTTATTAATCTATCGGGAAGTGATTTACCTGTAAATCCGATGTAAGATTGGTCACAGTCCTGGCATGGGATCTCATATACCCCAGAGTCTTTGGGAAATGTCTTTTGTTGGACGTTAATCAGGGATTTGGCTAAGGATTTGGGTAGTAAATGCAAAAGGGTTGGATTTCGCAAGGGTGTGAGTTTTACTCTCTTAATCGTCTCCAGGTGGGGAATTTTTATTTTATTGTTGGGTGTGTCTCTGGTCTTGTCTTTAGGGGTCAGTAGAAAATTACGTTTGCTTTTTGAATTGCTTTCTCAATTATATGGTCTGGATACTTTAAAGATGAAAGTTGCTTGCGAATTAGTTCAAATTCTTTTTCCAGGAAATCTGGGGAACAAATTCGTAAGGCTCTTAAGAATAGGTTGCTAGCTACCCCTATCTTGATAGTAATGTCGTGATAGCTAAAGTAGTGAATATATGAAAGTGAGAAACGTTGGTTTTCTGTATATGGTAAAATTTGTACGGGGGTGTTGGATAAGTTTAAACTTTGTCTTGTTGTTCAAGATTATTCCATGCGCTATTATCTATTAGGTTATTTAACTTGCGTAAAAGTCTGTTGGAATGAGTCACGCTATTATAGGCAGCAATGTCGGAAACAGAATGAAAATCAGATACCTGTATACGTGGTCCGTAGTGAGGAGGCGAATAGATAGAATAGCGCATGGAATAGTACTTTTCTCTCAACATTTTGGTGTGTTTTTAATGGGCTCCTTTATTAGATGGAATTCTGTTGTTACAGAACACTTTTATACCAGTCATATATATATATAATATATATATATATATATATATATATATATATATATATATATATATATATATAGTCCCATCCAACTCCACCCTCCAATTCATTCCAGCTTCCAAAACTATAACCTTCCAAAAAATAGCAATTTATTACTACCAGAAATCCCCACCCTATAAGAAAAAAAACCACTAAGTCTTTCTTAAAAAAAACATCTCACGTCTTTCCCTGCGAAAACCAGAGATTATGAAACAGGGAAGGAGGAGGAAGGAAGGAAGGAAGAGAAAGGATATTTCGCATCTTTACTGTGTGTCTCAGAGGTCGTTCTCTTTTATGCTCCGTCATTCATAACAGTATGTAAAATTGGAAATGACCGAACTCCCCATTACGACGCGGCGAGATCGCGGACATGAAGGCGAATTACGGTTCAAAAGGGACATAATATTCTCGGTTTCCGCGTAATACCCGCTGATGTTCCAGACACATTTAGGACGTAACGTCGACGAGGAGAATAAAATCAAACGGTTTATATTTGTATTTTTGTGGAGGATTTTACTGACTTCGGATGATAATAATAGTGATATTAGTGGAGATGATTCAGTTTCCTCGTCATCACGAGGACATTCTGAAGATGGTAGCAGGAGCTGTCACGTTGTGTAAATTGTGAATTTGTGAAAATGTGTATGCATGATAGTAATGACAATAAAAGCATTTGAAAATGTGTATATATGATAGTATTCATAACAAAAGTATTGATTATTCAGTTTCTTTGTCGTCACGAGGACAATCTGAAGATAGTAGCAGGAGTTCTCACATGGGAAAAACAGCTCTGTGTAAATTGTGAATTTGTGAAAAAGTGTGTATATGCTAGTAATGATAACAAAAGTATTGATTATTCAGTTTCTTTGTCGTCACGAGGACAATCTGAAGATA
>NC_087201.1:170210315-170212815 GCF_015104395.2 Macrobrachium nipponense
TATGCGTCAAAAAATGCACATAGATGAGACATACTATGACTCAGCCATAGCTTCCCAGTAAAGGTTTAAGTGAAAACTACGAGTTATCAACTCTTATTTTGCTGATAATGGAATATTGCACACATTTTATATATATATATATATATTATATATTATATATAT
This sequence comes from Macrobrachium nipponense, assembly GCF_015104395.2. NCBI lineage: Eukaryota > Metazoa > Arthropoda > Malacostraca > Decapoda > Palaemonidae > Macrobrachium > Macrobrachium nipponense. The sequence goes on from NC_087201.1 coordinate 170,210,478, forward strand.
ATATATATATAGATATATATATAACTTTATATAAATTTATTTATGTCTCTCTCTCTCTCTCTCTCTCTCTCCATTTGGCTGTACGTCTTTTCCCCCTGATGCATATCTAGCTATTGTTAGCATCGTGTCTCTTTGGTGTCACGCGCCAAGACGAGTTATTTATAAGCCGTGCGGTTCCGTCAAGATGGCTTTTAATAATCATCTCAAGAGAGGGGTCGCTCCTCCAGAGATAACGATACGGGTGGCGGGGGCGGGTTGGGGGGGGGGGGGGGGGGGGGGGGGGGTGCTTGTTGGGGTGAGAAGAAAGGCTAGTTGATAACTGCCACCTGGCGGGAAAACCCTCTCCACTGTTAATTAAGATTTCCCGACGAGATAAAAGTTAAGTTAGTGTCTTAAACGGAAGCTCGGAGAGACTTCGCTAATCATATATAACAACACTTGTTTTGAGAGGTTTCTTAAGAAGGACAAGAAGAAGGTGAAGGAGAAGAAGAAGGTTTCGTTTGATTCCAGTATGTTTCTCTTCGTTAGTCCTTCTTGTCCCTCTAATTATCTCGGGTTCTCTCTCCTCTTGGTAATTACGATTATTTTCTTTAACAAAGCAAAAGATAGTTGCTGTAACTTTTGCCTATTGCACTGGTACGTACATTCACTCCTGAGACTGTTCATGAAAATGATGTTATCATTAATTTTCTTTTTTGGCAATTGCCGTTGCGTCTATTTTATTTGTAATTTGTTTACGGATAAAGTTAGAGATGTTATTTTTCCTGAATTGTAATGATGCGTATATTCATTCCTGAATCTATTCTTGAAAACTTCTATATCACAAGTTTTTTTTTCCCCACCCCCCTTTTTTTTTTTTTTTTTTTTTTTTAGAAATTTTCATTTATCAGCTACTGGTCTCAGACCTTTTTTTATTTTGTGACTTCTGTGCAATGATTTATATTAATTTTTTTCCCTTTTTTGCCTTTTGAAAAGATACGATTAAACAAAAAGGAGAGGAATAACTATGGAAACCACATTTTCTTTACAAAATATTTGTATTAAAAACATTTCTTCATAAATAAAGCTTGTATGTTGAATAATTGATGTTACTATAGTCAGTAGTATATATGAGACATAAGGGCTGGTGGGGTTGTGGGCGGTGGGGGGCGGGACTGGGGATTGAAAAGCTGAGAGTCATATGCAGAATCAAGTTTAGAAAAAAATGTAATTTATTATAAATATGGATAGATATCTCCAGGTGATTCAGTTATGTAGACAGAACTGAGGAAGATAAACCCTTGAAAATAATCTTCCTACTATAGTAGATTCACATCAACCGTGCATCTGATGTCGAGGCAAGTCCCTTACGACGCTCCTGATTGGCTGTTGATAAGCCAATCATGGGGCTGGAAACTCTCAGCCTCTCTCGAGAGAATTCACATAGGCAGGATGGAGTACGTTCCACTTCTCCTGAGGGATACGTCTTTCAAAAGTATCCCTCACGCGAGGTGGAACACGCATCCTGGCTTTGTGAACTCTCGAGAGACTGAGAATTTCCAGCCCCGTGACTGACTTATCAACAACCAATCAGGAGCGAACTAAATATCAGTGAACTGGAAATAGAAATAGGAAATGTAGCAAGATGGACTAGAGCGATCATCCGTTTTTTGGGGGGAACCTAAGCATATATCTATTTTGAAGGTGACTGAGGACGAACACTCCATTTCACAACAAAATTGTAATCTGGGATTGTTGTAATATTTTTTCTTTATGTTTGTTTGTTTTCCAGTTGATGAATGCCCTTAAACACTGACAGTAGAGGCTAAGAACAGAAGAGAAATATATATATGTATATATATATATATATATATATATATATATATATATATATATATATATATATATATATATATATATATATATATATATATATATATATATATATTTATATATATATATATATGAGTACCTCTCTCTCTCTCTCTCTCTCTCTCTCTCTCTCTCTCCAATATATATATATATATATATATATATATATATATATATATATATATATATATATATATATATATATATATACTATGCATACACATACATACACATGTATAAACAAAGCACACCCTTATACACACACGAACCTCCCACCAACGTTCTACAAAATTCCCCATAATCCAAGTAAAGCAGTGATCCCAAAATGAGCAGCGAATAACGAAGTCTGGCACCTCCTCTCAGTACCTGTTGTAGATAGATGAAAGGCCAACTTCCAGCGGGAGCTTCCAGCTGCTTCCATAACCGCTACTAGAGGCGTCAAGGTTCTCCCGCACTAATTAGGGTTCCAAGGGAAGATGAAAGCTCG
>NC_087201.1:170217815-170251135 GCF_015104395.2 Macrobrachium nipponense
ACCAATTTTGCACTTCCTACTTAATAGATAAGTATGGCAGGTTATGGCTGCCTGGGTATATAATCTTATCGATTCTTGATATCTCTTATCGGCTCTCTCATTCCCACCTATACCCACATAAGCAGCTACCCAACAAAAGCCCACCAGGAACACGCTTGCTGTAGTAAATTGAACTGAATATAGAATCTAGGCCAAAGGCCAAGCACTGGGACCTATAAGGTCACTCAGCGCTGAAACGGAAATTGACAGTAAAAGGTTTGAAAGCGTAACAGGAGGAAAAGCTCAAAGCAGTTGCACTATGAATTAATCGTTAGATAGGGTGGAAAGTAAGATGGAATAGAGTAAATATGGAAGGAGGTACAGTAAAAGGAACAAAGGGGTTGCAGCTGGGGGCCGAAAGCAAGCTGCAAAGACCTCAAGTAATGCCTACTGTTTGTTTGTTTGTATGGTGTTTTTACGTTGCATAGAACCAGTGGTTATTTAGCAACAGAACCAACGACTTTACGTGACTTCCGAACCACGTCGATAGTGAACTTCTATCACCTGGAATAGACATCTCAAATCCCCCAGTGGAATGCCCGAGAAGTAATGCCTACTGTGCACCACATGAGGTGTACTGACGGCACTATCCCCCCAACGGGATATATCAGTAGGTGATTTGCACCAAGCAAAAAGCAAACCGCTGGGTCCTATGAGGTTATTGACAATCGAAGTAACCTATTAAACGGCAATCGTGAAATCAAATTATTAGATGTTTTTGGTAAAAGAAACTGCATCCCGAAGCTTCATGTGTCAAAGATATTCGTTTGCTAACGACCTCCACTCTCCCCCCACCCCACCCATTGAAAAGGTTGATCAATACTTTAACAGGAATTTAACTTCAGCATTTGGTAGTATTTTTACAATCTATAACTTTAAACATTTTCACCTGCGTTTAATCTTATATTCAACCATCTACCTTAAGCTCAATATTTCAAAACATTTTTACGTGTCACTGAAAATACTTTTTCCTGCGTTAAATCCTACATTTAGCCACGTAGCTTAAGTACTTTATTTTTCTTTGTTTGTATGGTGTTTTTACGTTGCATGGAACCAGTGGTTATTCAGCAACTGGACCAATGTTAGGCTTTACGCGACTTCCGAACCACGTCGAGAATGAACATCTATCACCAGATATGCACATCTCTCACCCCTCAATGGAATGCCCAAAAATCGAACTCACGGCCCACGAGGTGGCAGGCCAAGACCATACCGATCACGCCACCGAGGCGCTCTTAAGGCCTTATGGTCATGAAGTGTAGCTGCTCATCACATTATAAAATTTTCACACCAATGACAGGAAATAATTTCTTTGGAAAAGCTCCATTTAACAAATAATTTGAGATTTATTTTTACACTTCTAAAACACTAAACTTACGTGTTTCAATTTTTTGTTTATCTTCAAATACATTTAACGGTGCTCTTGTTACTGTATACATTTATTTATTAGTATTTAGTTAGATTTCAACTCGTTATCCCACAAAATTAACCGAGTTCCCTTGAGTCGTCCAAACCACTAAGTGTTGAACAATTGGAATTTTCAACATTTCTAGTGAAGGTGAATTACATCAATTTGCGTTTAAAATTTTCATATAGGCCTTTCACATGTGTATTCACTCACACGTCAGTGCTGGTAAATATCTAATTTAGGTAGTTTCTACCTTCAACATCTGTATAAGGATAACCCAGATCCCTCATACTTTGCATTCACCGGTAAAAATGCCGAGGAATGTAGTCAAGAACTGAAAACTAAAAACTTATTATTTATTCATTTAAAAAATATATAATAATCTGGCGAATGGTAGGTTTACGAATGTGGAATACCCGAGGAACCTCATTTACCAACCAGTCAGGTTTTTAAAGAAAATAGCAGCATGGAAAATTTTGAGGAACGAATAGAAGCTTACGTTCATCCTGTCGACATCTTCGCTCCCTAGAAATATCAACAAATCCGCCCCTTTGTCTACGCGTTTTCTTGAATTCTGGTTCTTCCAGCAAGTTGTGACTTATGATAGACAAAGAAAGGCAGCAGAAAACGATAATAGGGCAATTACTCTAACTCCCTAATTAACTCTCAAATTGTTTGTGGATGTGTTATAAACATAATAATAGCTGCCAAAATATAATTGTTCTTTTGAAAAATGTATTAGGATGTATGTTAAATGTAGATATACAAGCAATATTTCCAAGTATGTAACTAAAGAACTTTAAAAACTATACGTTTTGATTTTTTTTATATTGATTTTGTAGCAAAATTTTAAGTTTATATTTATATTTTTGTACTAACAGAATTATCCAAATGACGTAAATTATTGGAATGTAATGGTATTTTTATAATAAAGATAAAAAAATTAACTCCTAATATTTCTTGAAAAATCCACGATATCTTTTACTTTAAGGATAATTAGATCGTAAAATACATGAGTTTGTTTCTCCAATCAAGCCCAAAAAAGGTTATTTACCCAATGAAAACTTATAACCAACTGGAGTAAAGGCCTGTCCACACGATCGGGCTTGATCGGCGGACTTCCCCTCTAAAGGCCTGTCCACACGATCGGGCCTGATCGGCGGACTTCCCCTCTAACGGGCACACTTGTCGGGCAAACCGTTAAATTGCCCGATGGGTCTTGTAGCAAATCACCATGGTGGTGCCCGATGACTTGAGCTTCGACCCTGGCAGACGTACGTTAACCATATACATTTCTTTTACTGAGCCAGCCTTTGCACCATTTTCTCTCCTTTTTCTTCTTTTTCATCACACAGAAAGCAATTATCATGCTAAACAATATCCTCTTCTTTGCGGTAGGTACCATGTTTATCGTACCGCACTGAACACACTACTGGCATCGTCGGGCATGCCCACCTCTCCATCGCCTCACCCATGTGGACAACACTCACGGGTAAACCGGCCAGAATTTGCCCGTCAACCCCGGAGCACGCCGATCAGGCCCGCTCGTGTGGACAGGCCTTAATGGGCACACTTGGCGGGCAAATCGTCAAATTGCCCGATGGGTCTTGTAGCAAAATCACCATGGTGGTGCCCGATGGCTTGAGCTTCGACCCTGGCAGACGTACGTTAAAAATATAAGTTTCTTTTACTGAGCCATTCTTTGCACCAAATTCTCTTCTTTTTCATCACACACAAAGCAATTATCATGCTACACTATCATCTTCTTTGCGGTAGGCACTATGTTTATCGTACCTCACTGAACACACTACTGGCATCGTCGGGCACGCCCACCTCTCCATCGCCTCACCCGTGTGGACAACATTCACGGATAAGTCCGCCAAAATTTGCCCGTCATCCCTGGAGCACGCCGATCAGGCCCGGTCGTGTGGACAGGCCTTAAGATTATTACGTACATTTTATTACCATACTTATGCAGTAAGGCTGCATAACAAACATTTATACTTCAGAATGCTAGCCTGCTTCTGACGCCATCTAAAGTTAAACCTTTTCACAATACGTAGAAACCACTCAAACAAAATTTTTATATTACTTAAAAAATGTGCTGGTCTGAAAATAGCCAAAATCAAGATTAAGATAATCCAAATGCTATGATCCAAGTCGTATTATTAAGAAGTTACCTTTGATCTTTCAAGAATTCAGGAAAAAGTTAAAGAAACAACTGTACTTAAAAAAATATAAAGCATCGAAGTTATGTAATAGGAGTTCTTGTTAGGGAGGAAATAATTACATCATAAATTAGCTTTGCCACCAATTATCAAAAAGCCTCAAAAGCTCCTGTCTTACTATACCGTATTCAAAAAATTATACTTGCACGTACATTAACTACCTGACGATCTTTTATGCATTCCAGGTGCTATATAGCAAATACGATCAAATACCCGATTGCCAAGGATAGATTGGCGAACATTGACGTTTATTGCAGAATCGGATACACTAAATCCATGTATACCAACAATTGCATCCAACGTACATATCTTCACAACCTCACTTTTGTATGTTAATGCATACTTCACATACTCAAAGCCTTGTAGATGGATACCATTAGAAACTATCCCTTGACCCTTGATTATGGGTACCATAGGAAACTCATGCCTTGATTATTGGCATCATTGAAAAGTCATGCCTTGATTATAGGTACCATTGGGAACTCATGCCTTGATTATGGGTACCATAGGAAAACTCATGCCGTGATTATTGCCATTGAAAACTCATGCCTTGATTATGGGTACCATAGGAAACTCATGCCTTGATTATTGGCACCATTGAATAGTCATGCCTTGATTATGGGTACCATAGGAAACTCAGCTTATGGGTACCATTGGAAACTCATGCCTTGATTATTGGCACCATTGAAAACTCAAGCCTTGATAATGGGTACCAATTTAAATTCAGGCCTTGATTATGCATAGCATCCCAAACCCACTGCCTCTGATTAATGTAAAGGAACCATCATAGTTCCCACAGAGCACTGCCCTCATTATAGGGTAGTATTTAAGTCTCAGTGCCGTGTGATCATCATCAGCATCATGATCATTGAGCCAATAATATTTACTCAGTGTCTCTGTTCAGGGTAAACCTAACCCGTAATTAACAGGATTCATGTAAGACAGGTTCATTGTAACCTTCTCATAGCCAGTAATCAAGAGTAACTTCGAAACTCACTGCCTGTATTTAAGAGTAACAAAACTCATTACTTGTGTACATGCATTAAATCTCATTGCTTGGGTAAATAAAACTTATTGTTCTTGTACTTAAAGAGTAAAACTCGCTGTCTTCACAAAACACTCTCTTGTACAGAGTAAAACTCGTTGCCTTCACAAAACACTCTCTTGTACAGAGTAAGACTCGTTGCCTTCACAAAAACCCACTCTCTTGTACAGAGTAAAACTCGTTGCCTTCACAAAACACTCTCTTGTACAGAGTAAGACTCGTTGCCTTCACAAAACACTCTCTTGTACAGAGTAAAACTCGTTGTCTTCACAAAACTCACTCACCCATGTTCAATGAGTGAAACTCATTGCATATGTTCATAGAGTAACAAACTCAATGCCTATATTCAAGGAGTAAACCTCATTGCCTATGTTCATAGAATAAACTCGGTCTATTTTACAGAGTAACAAACTCATTACCTATACTCAGAAACTCAATTGCATATACCATTACATATATCATTGCTAATATCGAGTAACAAACTCATAGCCTATAGCATTGCCAATATTCTGAGTAACAAGCTCACTGCCTAGAGTCATAGAGTAAACTAAACTCATTGCCTATATTCATAAAGTAAATTCATTGCCTATATTCAGAGTAACAAACTCATTGCATATGCATTGTCTATATTCAGAGTAAAACTCTGCCTGTGTTCATAGACTAACAACAAACTCATTGCCTATGTTCAGAGAAAAACCTCATTGCCTATATTCATAGTGTAACATACAAACTCCAATGTTAGCAGATAAACTCAAATACAAAGCTTATGTTAAGAGTAACCTTATAGTATCAAAACAAACCAACATCCCTGACAAACTTAACTTGTCCTGGGGCAACTCAATTCCGAGAAAACTCATACCAGTACAACTGGTATCCAGGGCAAATTATATACATTACAACTGATATCATGGGAAACTTACGAGAGACATCCAGGACAACTCTTAACAGGTATAAAGTGATAACTAATCAATTTGAAAATAAAGAATACCACAAATATTAAGAGAAACTATTATTTGGGGGCCAATGAAAACTTAAAACATTAATGCATGTCAATACAAATAGAATTTACTAAAACTTTAAAGTTAGTTCTTCGTATGTAAACAAAGAATTGCAGTAAAGCACTTTACATTGAGACTACTTCATCTGTTATTATATTGGACTTTATGATCTAGCTCGACAAGTTATCTGTCAATTGAGGAAAATTAAATAAACAATCCGTTACCACTTATGTTAGGTAATATTGAAATAAGACTATTCATAAACATTTTAGGCTCAACGTCAGGGATAAGAGTAATGAGAAAACAACCGATCACCTTACCTTACAGACCTTACATCTTGTTCGGGTTGCCCCAGGTCCCTCAGTGTGAGGCACCCCTCTAATGTCTACCAGAGAGTTGCTAGTACATCTTCCGGTATATTTTTGCATCTTCCAATCTTGGATGGTCTGGGATGCAGTTTAGATATTTGTCGAGCTTATTCTTAAACACATCTACGCTCACTCCTGATATATTCCTCAGATGAGCTGGCAACGCATTGAATAGACGCTGCATTATCGATGCTGGTGCGTAGTGGATTTAATGTCCTGTGTGCTTTCCTTTTATTTTTCCTGGTATAGTTTTGGGCACTATTAATCTACCTCTGCTTGCTCTTTCTGATATTTTTAGTTCTATGATATTTTCTGCTATTCCTTCTATCTGTTTTCCATGCCTGATTATCATGTAGCGTTCTCTTCTCCTTTCTAGACTATATAATTTTTAAGAATTGTAGTCTTTCCCAGTAGTCTAGGTCCTTAACTTCTTCTATTCTAGCTGTAAAGGACCTTTGTACACTCTCTATTTGTGCAATATCCTTTTGATAGTGTGGGTACCATATCATATTGCAATATTCAAGTGGACTACGAACATATGTTTTATAAAGCATAATCATGTGTTCAGCTTTTCTTGTTTTGAAGTGCCGTAACAACATTCCCATTTTTGCTTTACATTTTGCCAACAGAGTTGCTATTTGATCATTGCATAACATGTTCCTATTCATCATCACACCAAGGTCTTTAACTGCTTCCTTATTTGTGATGGTCTCATTATTAGGTCCCTTATATGCATATAGCTTTCTTTCTCTGTCTCCATAATTTATTGATTCAAATTTATCAGAGTTAAATACCATCCTATTTCACCTCTGCCCAATCATATACTTTGTTAAGGTCTCTTTGTAGAGCGTTCCTATCTTCATCACAAGTAATTTCTCTACTTATTCTTGTGTCATCTGCGAAACTACTCACTACGAATCCTTCACATTATTGTCTATGTCTTCATCATAATAACAAACAGTATTGCAGCTAACACCGTACCTTGCGGCACACCGGATATTACCTTGACTTCATCCGATTTCTCGTCGTTTGCAATAACTATCTGTTTTCTGTTGTGTAAAAATTCTTTTAACCATCTTCCTACTTTATCCACGATATTGTGTTTTCTAATTTTCTTCGCTAAATATATTATGGTCTACTTTATCAAAAGCTTTTGCAAAAGTCTAAATAAACCACATCTGTTTGTTTCATTTCCGCTTTTCATATTTTTGAATATGTTCTCAACCGGTGGACTAACAGTTGGGTTTGTGTACTTTTTCCGGGTACGAAACCATGTTGTCCTTTATTAAACAAATTATTTTTTTATTAAATGTTTCATAATATTTTTCTTCATTATCCCTTTCATACACTTTCATAATATGTGATGTTAGACTCACAGGCCTATAATTACTTGCCTCTAGTCTTGATCCACTTTGAAAGTAGGGGTAATATATGCTAATTTGTGCTCATCATAAATCTTGCCTGTATCTACACTTTGTCTTAATAATATCAAGTGGCTTTGCGATAGAATGAACTACTTTCTTTAACAAAATAGCAGGAATTCCATCAGGCCCTGCAGCAGCTCCATTTTTAATTTCATAATAGCCTGCACAATATCAGCTTCATTAATATCTATGTCAGCTAAATATTCACTATTTTCATCCCTTACTTCTATATCATTATCTTCATTATCTATTCTAGGGGTGAATTCTCTCTTATATCGTTCTGAGCCAGTATGTTGCAAATTTCCTTTTTTTCATTCGTTAATCTCCCTTCAATTCTCAGAGGGCCTATTTCTATTCTTTCTTTTATTCATCTTCTTCGCATATGAGTATAATAGCTTGGGTTTTGCTTGATATTTAATAGGGTTTTTTCTTCCAAGTCCCGTTTTTTCATTTTCTTTTGATTGTATAATCTTTTGTTCTGCATTTTCTATCTTACTTTTTAGTTCTATAACTTTCCATGCATTTTTTTCTTTTGCAAGACCTTTTTTCCACTTTCTGATTTTCTGGAACAAGATCCTTCTGTCTCTTGGTATGCATGAATGATGTTTACTTTTCTTCTTCGGTATATATTTTTCCACTATTTTCTCCAATATTTTATATAATATCTCCGTATTTACCCTTATGTCATCACTTACGAAAATGTTATCCCAAATCTTTGTTTAATTCTTCATTAATTTCTGACCATTTTATATTTTTACTGTAGAAGTTGTATTTTCCATATCCTTCCCACTTTTTCATTTCTTGCTTATCTCTATTTTCACTTGCTTTTGGAATGAACTGTTAATTCTATGACATTATGGTCTGAAATATTCGCATTATAAACTATTATTTCTAACATAATTCATCTCGTTCACAAATACTAGGTCTAAAGTATTTCCTTTCTTGTTGGCAGGTGATTTATTTGTTGAATGTTGTATTCTAGTAGCATATCTAATAGCTTTTCAAATTGCCTCTTATCTTCTGCACTACTATTACTCTCTTTTTTATATGTATAAGTACAACCACAATCTCCTATTCGTTCTTTCCATTCTACGAAAGGAAAGTTGAAGTCACCAGATAGGAGAATAGTCCAGTCCTTGTGATTTCTACATATATCATCCAATTTTTCATTATTAAGTCAAACTCTTTAGTATTAGGAGGTCATATATTACTATGTTCATCAATTTTTCAGATTCAAATTCTACCGCTATTAGTTCACATTCTGAGTTACTATATTTCTCATATATTTTTCCTTGTTTTTTGTCTTTCCCATATAGGTTGCGGTTCCCCCTTGATTCCTATTTTTTCTATCTGATCTATAAGTTTGGAACCCTTTTATTTGATCATCATTCCCAGTCTCTTGGGAATACCAGGTGGGTTCACTTATATTCATTATATCTATTTTCTTTTCATTTTGGGTTAGTTCTTCTAAGTACTCTATTTTTCTTTTTGACGGTTACTCGTAACTAAACCCTGCGCATTCATCACTATGATGGTTTGCGTGTTTTCTCCTTCATTTGAATACTGGTAGTAATAAGGATTTCCCATGTCTCTTTTCCTGTTCTGGTATGTTGTTCTTTTTTTCATTTCCAGAAATTCTTTGACATTAAAAATCCAACTTTTCCATAATATTTGATCTTCCTTCATCATAATTATTCATTTTGTGTCTGAATCTGCAATTTTCTCCGTTTCTGCAATATCCTCTTGCATAATAAATACAGTTATTATCTCTAGAGTAGAATTTCGGAGCTGATGCTTTGAAATTTTTTGCTGACACCTCTTGCATATCTCATTGGTGGTTTGCTTTCTCTTTTACCTGATATTCTTGATTTCTCTCTTTATTTGTTTCTTTCTTATTTTGGATTTTATTACTTGGTTGGTTATTTATTTGATTATGATTCATGGCTACAGGGTGCATATATTTGCATTTTTTGTCGAACTTACATCCTTTTCCTTCTTTTAGGTTTTTACATATTTTTTGGATGCAGATCTCTGCAAATCATCCCCATATCCATCTAAGTATGCACATTTACCATATATTTCATAGTTTTGACATATCTTAGGATGTTTGTAGTAACATCTTTCTCCAAATCTGCAATTCCCTCTTTTCAAAAGGTTGCAGATTTTGTCTTTCTTGTCTATTTTTTCCTCTTTCCCGTCATTGTATAGATCTGGGTAGAGCCTCTTCGGGATTTGCTTTTCTGTTGTCATATCGTATTTATTTCTTCGTAGGTATGCTGCTTTATTGCCTCATATGTAGTATCAATGAGTATCTCTGCATCCATACTTTTATCTTGTTCTTTGTTTTCCTTATTTTTTCTGTCATTTCATTTTTGTTTACTTCTCTTCCGTTTTCCTCTTCTTCTTTTCTTCTTCTTCTTCTTCTCTTCCTTCTTCTTATCCTCAACTATTTGTACATTCAATCTTGATTTAATAACATTGTCTATCCATGATAGACATGTTGAACAAAAAATTCTTGTATCTTTTCTCAAGTCTTGTATTACCTCAGCACACTGTGGATGGGTCGGAATGTTGCATGCAGCACATTTTCTGATTAGGTTTTGTGGATTGACTATGCTATACCAAACCTTACACAGTTTGCATGCTAGCCTTTTGGCATTGGGTCTTTTTTCCTAATGCATCAATAGGCTTAAAAAAGGATATTCACAAGATTCACCTTATTCATTTTCTTTGTCGAATATGTTGGTTTATGTATATTTTCTTTATGAGTCTCTTGACCACTTGGATTTTATTTGGAACTTCTTCAATTATTTTCAAGATGTTTTCATTAGATTTGTCCAGTTTGAAGGATTATATCCTTCTAATATATCTATGAAATGCTTTTGTATCTTTTTGGTTAGGACTGTTGCTGATTTCATAGATGAGAAATGCCAGTTCCCTTCCTGCTACCTCATCGTATTGCGAATCTGCTAGACACGCCAAATTACGCCACCTCTTCCCGCAGTTGGAACTTACTGCCATCTTGTTCTGATTTATAGTATTGACACTTGATAAAACTAACTTAGAAGACGCTTTATCCTACTATTTTCACACTAATCTTATCACCGATAGTTCACGAACACTTCTAGATATTTCTCAAATTCTAGTCGTATGTTAAACTTGTGATATCTGTTGATTAATCTGACTTCACGCGGGTACGACTCACCAAGCAAGATGGCTACTTACAAGTTGCTTGCCGATTGTTAGGTAACAATACGAAAATAAGAGGCACATTCATATTAGCTATTTGAATGCTGATTGTATACAACTGGTAATATATATAAATAAACTTTTAATGTGCCATAGCCAGCCCAATATCGAATTTTAACTAGCACTCTCTCCTCATCTGCGCCAGTAATATTGCGAAAATGGTTTTCCCTGGTTCAAATTTGCTGAATAGCAGGATATCAGAACCATATTTTCGATGGAATAGGAGCGCTAATATTTTCTGCTGTCGCCATCGACGAATTCTTCGTGCTGAACTTGAAAAGTTGCTGGCAGTCCAGCCAACGACTCTTTTAGAGAATAACTTAGTCTCGTTCTCAATTTTAGCGGTCTCTATGGATGACTAGGCTTTGTCTTTTATAGAAGCTTGGACAAGTCTCTATTTCACTTCATTTTCACACCAGCGCTGGGGGAAGCATTCCCTTATTGTAGATTATCATTTCTAATGGTCCTCCTGAGCTGATATCGGTATAAATGGGCGCTCTGGCCATCTTCACATAAGCCATACCTTTCTCGATTTATCTGCAGTGTCTGAAAAGGATTTATGTAGTTATTATCCAGGAGCTTGTCAGCTCCTCGCTGAGATTATTATATATGGAAATGTGGGGCTTATAAAAGGTTAAAAAGCTGCTAAGTCCAAAATTTGGTGATTCTAAGACCTCTTTCTGTGGCAAAGTAGACTATGGCAGTTGACTTTTTTCTAAGTTATTTTACTTACTGAGCAACAATTTAAAGTAATATTTATTCGGACGACTGTAATTAACCCCTAGGGGCCAGTACTTAACATTGCAAAATACATTGTACACCCCAATCCCTAGTGGATGTCGTATTCGCGGTTAAGTTTCTTGCAGGGTAATTCTAAAGAATAGTTCCGCACGGACTGCTAGGAACGTAACCGCGGATACGACATCCGCTAGGGATCGGGGTGTTCAATGTATTTCGCCGTGTTTAGTGCCGGTCCCTGGGGGTTAATTACAGTCGTCCAAACAAATATTAATTTAAAATTCTTGTTCAGTAAGTAAAATAACATAAGTAAACGTCAACTGCCACAGTCTACTTTACCGCGGAATGTGGGCTCAGAATTACCCAAAATTTAAAGAATTTCGTTGAAAAGCTATGACAGCCTTTTGAGAATAGTTTCTGGACGAACAGTGACTAGCAATGACTATGAATTTTAAAGGAAGCAAGTCAGCAATTAAAGATAGTTAAATGACTAGTTAAATTACCACTTATGCCTAAAACAATTTAAGTCAAAAGACCAGTTGAATGACCACTTAGGCCTAGAAAAATTAAAACCGTTAAATGACCACTTATTCCTATAACAATTATAGTTAACTGACCACTTAAGCCTAAAACAATTAATGATAGTTAAATGACCAGTTAAATGACCACTTACACCTAAAACAATTAAAAGACAGTTAAATGATCAGTTAAATGACCATTTATGCCTAAAAGATAGTTCAATGACCAGTTCAATGACCAGTTAAATGACCACTTATGCCTAAAACAATTACAGTTAAATGACCAGTTAAATGACCAGTTAAATGACCACTTATGCCTAAAACAATTAATAGTTAAATGACCAGTTAAATGACCACTAATGCCTTAAAAAAAGAAAAAAAGTCCAATTTACTTTTCAAGTAGTATTTTTAGGTGAATTATTTCAAGTGAAAACATTTATACCTGTTATGAGGTGTCCTGTATATGCCCTAGAACCTTAACTTGACTACACCCTACTCAAAAGTAAACAGATACTCCAATTATTCTATGCAAAAAATACATTACTTAAAATCCCCATACTTTACATAAAAATTACTTTCGTGTTGTGTGCTAACAGGGGCTGAAAGTTCCTAGCTACGAGTTACTGACAAACTTGGTAAAACTAACTCCATCTGCTAATGGCAAAAATCCAAACATTACCCTGGACAAACTATCTGGGGAACTTTTACATGGCTTTGATATTCAAGGAATTAGCTATTGGGTAAACAGGCCCTATTATCGTAAATGACCCGTATAGTTAGCGAGCTCCCCATAACCATTTTAACTAGATATTTTCGGTTGCGAGAAAGGAAATAAGCTCGAATCTTCTGAAAATTCGATGAAGTCTGACGCCAATTTCACGCTTAAAAATTTACATTCAAGCAAAACTTTTATGAATGGAACAAAGTTTACCTGACTTTACCTAACCACAAACTTTGCCAATTTTCAGAAAGTTAAAATTCAAAAGTAACACATACCAAGACGCCAGACCTGAACATGAATTTTAGTTTTGCTGCTGAATATTACCGTTTGATGGCATAAACATTAATTTCCTCAAAACGTAGGGAGAGTCTGGAAACTGAGTGGGAGGTAACCAAGCACATCTAAAACCCTAATATCTATCTGAACTTACAAGAAAACCAAGCAATAGTCTGTACTTACCACCTGAAAGTAAGTTTTGATTAATTTTGGCTTAAATCCACCCAATAACCTGTATAGTAGGGCTTTCGACCTACTATGCAGTATATGGGGGCTAAATTAAATTTAGTACACAAATAAAAATCAAATTTAGTATACAAATAAAAATATAAACTAATTTAAAAAAAACTGAGCACTACAATTTTAAATAAGTAAATTTATGTACAAATACAAAATTAAATTTACACAAATAAAAAATATACAAATTAAGTAAATTTATTCAAATTATGTTAATTACTAAAATTAATAAACTAAATTTAAAAAAAAAACTAAGAACACAAAACTTAAGTAAATTTATGACTAATACAAAATTAAATTCCACAATTTTAAGTAGATTTAACAATTCAATAAAATTTGATAAAAATTACTTAACTAAACTTGGCAGGGAAAAAAATACCTAGATACCTGGTTCTCAAGAGAGCATCTTCATCACACGCGAAGCTTCACCGTTTAGTACAGGAACTCAAAACTCGCATCGAAAAACATCCTGGAAAAAACAAAGGTATCAAGAGCTGTGCTTAACTTAATCTAGATCTTTTGAATAAATTTTGAGCGTCTAATCGCGTCAGATCATGGGTAAACGCCCACAGACAGTTATAATGCCGGACAGAAGATTTACACGAAACTAAACTTGCAGCGAAACCCGAAAATCTTCAGAACAGTTATATAATATTGATAAAAACATAGTTCCAGTATTACCTTGCAGAAGCCCGGTGTTCATATGGTAACTTGACCTGGAAGGTGACGACGGTCGATGGAAATGTATAGCGCAACTGTAACCTAGTAGTACGATAAACGGTTCTGTCATATCGTAAGTAAAACCTGCACGGCACGACCAATTACGATACGATAAATTAAGGACGAATTGTATACGCCACTCCAGAGAAAAATGGAACCACTTAGCAAATACCTTTTAAATGTCTACCGCGCAAAACGATGTATAACAGACGGAAGGGCGAAGGTTAAGAAACTTCACATCTCTGAACTCGCACGATTTTGCTGTCATTAGCCAAGGACTCTAAAGTAGAGCCTTGCTTCTTGGAACATAATCGAATGCGATCAGTGGATATCCTTGAAGTCGCTAATTTTGCTAGTATTATTTCTATTTCCTATTCTTTTACTCATTATTCGTGGAAGTGCCAAATACAGCACATGATGAATTAATATTCCTAAAACGCCAACTCGTAATTTCTGTAGGGCTCGCAAAATCATTTGTAGCGTGAGCCTGACGCATGTTTCTTTTCATCAATTTGATGAAAGAACATTGAAGTCTCGTGGATATTTTGTCATAACGATATATGATGAAATTTTCTGTATATACGTTTACACACACACGCGCGCGCGCGCGCGCACACACACACACACACACACAACACACACACACACACATATATATATATATATATATATATATATATATGTATATATATATATATCTATATATATATATATATATATATATTATATATATAGATATATATTATATATATATGGATATATATATATATATATATATATATATTATATATATATGTGTGTGTGTGTGTGTGTGTGTGTGTGTGTGTGTGTGTGTGTGTGTTGGTTTGCACTTGTTTGTGTGTACCGTATGACTGTGTAATTGGATACATTACATAAAACTTTCTACACTGGTATACGATTCGCAAGCTAATACAGTATTACTAAAATTAAACTTACTCACCTCTTGAATTACTCGTGTGAAACTGATACATGATTTTTTTATGCAGGATATTTGATATTATTACTGAAATACCCAGACTGCTGTGCTATCTCAGTCTACGGGTTTAGTGCCTCCCTCCAGTAAGCATTTGTTTAGATTATTACTTCTACTGATTTATATTTGTTTTCGGTTAGATGCACAGCCACGACAGTACGTATAGGGAAGACGTCATAACTCAGGAGAAATCCGCCGTGGAGGAGACTATTCTTCATGGTGACAAAAGAGCTGGAACAAAAACAGATGAGTTCCCATCTGACTCTTAATCCAACAGAGTGGTGGTTCTCCTGCCAGGAATAAAACTTATTCTAGTACTGGCTAGACTTCTTTCTCTTATTTCTATATATATATATATATATATATGTTATATATATATATATATATATATATATATCTATATAGATACTATCTATGGATTAGTAAGGCAGTTTGAAAATGCTTTGGTATGGAAATGAAGAGAGAAAAATGGAGGTAGAGACGAGCGAGAATTCAGGTTGAATTTAGAGAGAGAGAGAGAGAAGAGGAGAGCATATCTTACCAATAAATCAGTAAAATTAAATGTAGAGAACGCCACAAACGCCAGTAACAACAGCAGGTAACATCATAATAAAAGTAACATTAGTGAAAGTCAAAATAAAGTAACAAAGGGGAAACTCGAAACAAAAGTAGCAACAGAGAAGATCCATCCGAACAAAAGTAACAACAGCCAGAAACCATCCAAGCAAAAGATACAACAGCCAGAGACCATCCAAACAAAAGTAACAACGGCCAGAGACCATCCAGAAAAAAAGTAACAACAGCCAGAGACCATCCAAACAAAAAGTAACAACAAACCGAGACCATCAAAACAAAAGTAACAACAGCCAGAGACCATCGAAATAAAATTAACAACAGCCAGAGACCATTGAAACAGAAGTAACAACAGCTAGAGAACACTAAAACAAAAGTAGCAACAGCCAGAGACCATCCAAACAAAAGTAACAACAGCCAGAGGACCTCACACTAAGGCCGAGACTTAGGACGCGAAACAAAATCATTCACAGAATGACTCTTCTTGTCCGAGATGTTCCCCTTGAAGGGTCCGCAGTCGACCGTCTTGATATGCATAAGAATAGAGAGAGAGAGAGAGAGAGAGAGAGAGAGAGAGAGAGAGAGACTTTATCAACACAGCGCGCCGAAAGCATAAACAAAGAGGACTCGTGTAAGCTTCAATAACAGGCAATTCACTCGAGTTCTTTCCTTGCTTTCTCTCTTTTTTGCTCTTTCTCTATCTCTCTCTCTCTTCTGCTCTCTCTCTCCTTTCTTTAATTTCTCTCTCCCCCAGACTGCGAAGGTGGGATTGCCAAGGGCATCTTCAGGCACAGCAAATATGGTAAGGAAGAGTTCTACTATTATTATTTCCACTTTTCTTAATTTTTATCAAATCGTAACGTTAGCTTGAGATGTCTTCTTATCTAGTTTAATTTCTCTTGAATAATTATCGATTAGTTTGGTGAAGTGGAGAGTATTATTAACATAAAGGCAGAAGAGTCTAATTAATGTTACCCTCGTTTTGTAATATATAATATATATATTAGAATATATAATATATATATATATATATATATATATATATATATATATATATATATATATATATATATATATCTATATATATATATAGATATAATATATTATCCTATATTATAATATATATATATATATATATTCATGCATATATGTATATATGTATATGCAATTAAGTCATATATCGTCATAAGAGTAACAGTCACACATTTTGTATGTCTCTAGATATTACAATACATCAAATGTTACAGATATGTATCATAGTGCCGGGAAGAACAAATACATCACACAAAATATGACAAGAATATCTCGTATCCTGTCGCTGAATTTGAAATGTGATGGTGTTATGTTACGAGGTAAACATGGAATGAGATGAATTGCGTCAAGAAAAAAAGGAAAACAGTTTTTCTTTTTTCAGAGGGACAAATAAACAACTCATAAGCCAGAAAAATCTCAAAGGCTCTATATAACCATAACCCAGTGTAATACGTAGAGGCTTTGGAGTTGTGTACACAAAGTATTCAAAGAAAGTTTGATACGCCCTTCGTTAGAAAGTTCGAGGCACAGAAGGCCCCATTCTTTGTTGTTTGGTATTTACCTAGAAAAAACTTTATCACAACTCCACTTCTGAATAAAAACTTGCATGAGATATATTTGAAATTGAGCTGCTTATACGATATGTTACTGCTGTATTTTAACCTTATACAAAATGTTAATGCTGTATTTTAACCTTATACAAAATGTCAATGCTGTATTTTAACCTTATACAAAATGTTAATGCTGTATTTTAACCTTATACAAAATGCTAATGCTTTATTTTATCAAATAGCACTTAACCTACCTGTATAAAATGGTGAAACTGTATTTTATCAAGATAGGAATTTGGTTTACCAATGTTTTTAACATAATTTTAGATAATGCAATTTTATTCTTCCTATTACATATTCATTGTCCTCGGATCTTTTAATATTTTTAAAACGTATTATGAGTATCATTATTAAGAAACGTAACAGCATCATTATGTTTACATACCATATAATCTCTCTCTCTCTCTCTCTCTCTCTCTCTCTCTCTCTCTCTCTCTCTCTCAAACAAACAAACAAACAAAGGCGGGGTGGGAATAAGATCTGTCCAACCATTCCCAAACTCTGGATCAGGAGAAACAAATTCTCTCTATTACCTGCCAACAATAAGAGCCAGTAAAACAAATCACCAGGGTGCTGAGTCCTAGTCCTCTCTCTCTCTCTCTCTCTCTCTCTCTCTCTCTCTCTCTCTCTCTCTCTCTCTCTCTCTCTCTCTCCAAGTTCTGGGGCTAAACCCTAACCCTTATATATTGTGTTACTGAGGATGTCTGGGATGACCTCTGGGACCATCTCTCAAGAATGCAGTTGTCTGCTTATCTAACAAGCTATCTATTTATTATTTTATTAATTCATTTTTTCTAATGACTAATTTCTGTAGTTTCCATTATCTTCTGTTACTTCTTTCTAATAAATATGATGTTCTTTCGAAGCTTGAATTTCATGTCAGTGGGTCCCCTTGGTGGACTTATTCCATATGAATGGGGTTAAAATAATAATAATAATAATAATAATAATAATAATAATAATAAAATAATAATAATAATAATAATAATGATAATAATAATAATAATAATCTACCCATGCCATGCTTCGACTATAAGAAAGCCTTCGACATGATACCACACACATGGCTAATAGAATGCCTGAAAATATATGGGGCAGAGGAAAATACCATCAGCTTCCTCAAAAATACAATGCGCAAATGGAATATAATACTTACAAGCTCTGGAAAAAGACTAGCAGAGGTTAATATCAGGAGAGGGATCTTCCAGGGCGACTCACTGTCCCCACTACTCTTTGTAGTAGCCATGATTCCCATGACAAAAGTACTACAGAAGATGGATGCCGGTACCAACTCAAGAAAAGAGACAACAGAATCAACCATCTGATGTTCATGCACGACATCAAGCTGAATGGTAAGAGCATCAAGGAAATAGATACCCTAATCCAGACTGTAAGGATTGTATCTGGGGACATCAGGATAGAGTTTGGAATAGAAAAATGCGCCTTAGTCAACATACAAAAAAGGCAAAGTAACGAGAACTGAAAGGATAAAAGCTACCAGATGGGAGCAACATCAAACACATAGATGAGACAGGATACAAATACCTGGGAATAATGGAAGGAGGAGATATAAAACACCAAGAGATGAGGGACACGATCAGGAAAGAATATATGCAGAGACTCCAAGGCGATACTCAAGTCAAAACTCAACGCCGGAAATATGATAAAAGCCATAAACACATGGGCAGTGCCAGTAATCAGATACAGCGCAGGAATAGTGGAATGGACGAAGGCAGAACTCCGCAGCATAGATCAGAAAACCAGGAAACATATGACAATACACAAAGCACTACACCCAAGAGCAAATACGGACAGACTATACATAACACGAAAGGAAGGAGGGAGAGGACTACTAAGTATAGAGGACTGCGTCAACATCGAGAACAGAGCACTGGGGCAATATCTGAAAACCAGTGAAGACGAGTGCTAAAGAGTGCATGGGAAGAAGGACTAATAAAAGTAAACGAAGACCCAGAAATATACAGAGACAAGAGAAAGACAGACAGAACAGAGGACTGGCACAACAAACCAATGCACGGACAATACATGAGACAGACTAAAGAACTAGCCAGCGATGACAATTGGCAATGGCTACAGAGGGGAGAGATAAAGAAGGAAACTGAAGGAATGATAACAGCGGCACAAGATCAGGCCCTAAGAACCAGTTATGTTCAAAGAACGATAGACGGAAATAACATCTCTCCCATATGTAGGAAGTGCAATACGAAAAATGAAACCATAAACCACATAGCAAGTGAATGCCCGGCACTTGCACAGAACCAGTACAAAAAGAGGCATGATTCAGTGGCAAAAACCCTCCACTGGAGCCTGTGCAAGAAACATCAGCTACCTTGCAGTAATAAGTGGTACGAGCACCAACCTGAAGGAGTGATTGAAAACGATCAGGCAAAGATCCTCTGGGACTATGGTATCAGAACAGATAGGGTGATACGTGCAAACAGACCAGACGTGACGTTGATTGACAAAGTCAAGAAGAAAGTATCACTCATTGATGTCGCAATACCATGGGACACCAGAGTTGAAGAGAAAAAGAGGGAAAAAATGGATAAGTATTAAGATCTGAAAATAGAAATAAGAATGATATGGGATATGCCAGTGGAAATCGTACCCATAATCATAGGAGCACTAGGCACGATCCCAAAATCCCTGAAAAGGAATCTAGAGAAATTAGAGGCTGAAGTAGCTCCAGGACTCATGCAGAAGAGTGTGATCCTAGAAACGGCACACATAGTAAGAAAAGTGATGGACTCCTAAGGAGGCAGGATGCAACCCGGAACCCCACACTATAAATACCACCCAGTCGAATTGGAGGACTGTGATAGAGCAAAAAAAAAAAATAAAAAAAAAAAAAAAAATAATAATAATAATAATAAAAAAAAAAAAACAATAAAATAATAATAATAATAATAATCATAATAATAACATAATAATAATAATTATAATAATAATAATAAATAATAATAATAGTAATAAATAATAATAATAATAATAATAATAATAATAATAATAATATCTGCCGAGATCTTTTCAAGAAAGCAATAATATATCTATCTGCTAATCTGAAACAACAAATAGGCTTTGGATTTTAACTAAACGTCACTACTTCTTAATTTTTCGATTATTTTCATAACTGTCTTCGGTCTGCAATGCCGTTTGATCACAATTAAAATAATTTGATTGGAAAAAGAAAAAAAATGTATCAGCCTGTTACATGTGTTTTAACAAGAAAAATTTTGTTAATTTATACAATAAAACATCGATGAAAAATAATTCTCTTAATCCCTCCAGGGTTTTACAATATACGTTTTTCTAATTAAAAAGAATCTAAAAAAAATTACATAAGGAAAGTACCAACCTGTCAGTGATGTTCGGAAATCTAATCCATTATGACAAGTGAATTATATCCAACATAATTGATGATCTGGCTTGAAATCATTCAAAATTCAGTTTTAGCAAGTAACAACCATTTGCCAACCACCGGACATTTTGTGAACAGGTGGTTTGAGTGTTGATAAAATCATGCACTCTTATTTCGAACACGCTGTTCTCTGAGCCATTTGGAAAAATATTTATTAACTAAATTGGCAGAATGTTCGAAGGACATGTAAACATATAAAATTGTGCAATAGAGTGATGTAAAGAAAAAGAAATATATCATAAATTAAAGTTTATATGCAGCCATTTATATTGTCTAATTGGAGAGCTGTCTCAATTTCACTTCTACGAATTTTCAGGAAGTTCACGAAAAATATAGAGAATTCCAAATAGACGGTAGTTTATTTTTCATTCAATATTTCTTAAACGTTAAGATTTATAAACCTGACCATATATACAGCCATTTGTATTGTTTAATTGGAGAGCTGTCTATTTTTCTCTTCTACTGATTTGCATGAATTTTACGAAAAATATAGAGAATTCCAAATAATTGGTAGTTTATTTCAGTCAATATTTCCTAAACTGAAGCTTATGTACAGTAATTTATATTGTCTAATTGAAGAAGCTGCCTTAATTTAATTTCAACAGATTCCCGGGAACTTCTCTAAAAATGAAGAGAACTCAAGTTCAATGCAGCAGTTTATGCTCTTGTTTGACATTTCATAAACTGCAAATGTACCGAGAGAGAGAGAGAGAGAGAAAAAAAAGTAATTTCGTCATGTTTCCTGTATTCGTTTTTATTACACGTTTCCGTGAACATTTCTAACCCTTCCATTTCATTCCTCCATTACTCAGAATTCCTTTACAGACATCTTTATAGCTTCCATTTCATTTCACTACAATAGTGAGTTACTGCGAGTCCTCTCTCTCTCTCTCTCTCTCTCTCTCTCTCTCTCTCTCTCTCTCTCTCTCTCTTGCTCAACTTTATGAACACAATGGACTCATTGTACAGCTGCATACGATATTGCTCCTTCAGAATGGTCTGAGGACTTCATCTCTCACGGCGAAGCCGTAGGAAGCAGGGAACAGAATAGACTTGCGTTTCTGTTTGTAATCCTGATTTTCCTGTTTTCGTTTTCTTTCGCATTATATTTTTATTCTGTTTACTGGAGGATGACACTGAACGTATTCTTTTTTGATGGTTCTGAATGTTCGTGTGCTAAGGAACGAAACATTTTTGCTTATGTAGTATCGCGAACATTACTCATTCATTTTGTTCAGTGCAGAATAACACTTAAATTATTTTTTTAAAAGTTTAAACGTAATGAAAGTCCGTGTGTTATTGAATAAAGCATTTTTTTGTGATATGAATATTATTATTAATTAAGTTTTACTGGAGAATAACATGGGAAATATTTCATAAATATTTCTAAAAATCATAAGCTATGGAATGAACTATTTTATTTATTTCTATATTATGAATATTATTATTAAATTCGATTTTACTAGAGGATACCATAGGAAATATTTTATAAAAATTTCTGAAAGTTCGTGTGCTATGGAGTAAACCATTTTATTTATTTTGATATCATCAATATTATTATTAAATTCGATTTTACAAGATAAATAACATAGGAAATATTTGATAGTTATTTCTGAAAGTTCATATGCTATGGAATAAAACATTTTATTTATTGTGATATCATGAATATTATGATTAATTCGATCTTACTGGAGAATAACATGGGAAATATTTTATAAAAATATTTCCAAAAGTTCATATGCTAAGGAATAAAGCATTTTATTTATTCTAATGTGAATATTACTAATAATAAAATTTTACTGGAAAATAACGTAGGAAATATTCTGGAAGGTCATATACATAGAAATAAAATATTGTCTCTTGTGATATGAATATTTGTAATTAATTTTTACTAGAGAATTAAATAGGATTTATTTCCAAAAATGTTCTGGAAGTCGGTGTGATAAAGAGTATAACATTTTATTTATTGTGATACGAATATTACTAATTCATCTTTACTGGAGATTAACGTAAGAATTATTTTTTAATGAGTCTTGAAAATCCGTGTGCTTAGGAATAGAATGTGTGTCATAACATGTAAGATAATGAATGTCATGTTGCAATACAGGTGAATACTAACTGTATTACAACAAAATGGAGAAGGATAAAAGTCAACTTATATTATATCATGAAATCATTTACTTACATTAAAAAGGAGAAAATAGACAACGTATCAAATTTCAATAACTATTTTACTGTAAGGGAAAATCTTTGAACTTTCTTGAAGACTAATTAAGAGTAACGAAAAGGTCTTAGTTCGATCTAAAGCAAATTCATTGTTTATGAAATAAAACCAGGTTCAGAAATATACAAACTTGAGAGAGAGAGAGAGAAGAGAGAGAGAGAGAGAGAGAGAGAGATAGTTAGAGAGAGAGAGAGAGAGAGAGAGAGAGAGAGAGAGAGAGAGAGAGCACACCCAAAGCGATGCTGGGCAAATTCTGTGTCTGACTAAAGGATTAGACAATTTATAGGAGAGAGAGAGAGAGAGAGAGGAGAGAGAGAGAGAGAGAGAGGGGGGGGACCACACCCACCACGATACTGGGTGAATTCTTAGTGTCTGACTTAAGGGTTAAAAATTTTATAGGAGAGAGAGAGAGAGAGAGAGAGAGAGAGACAGACAGACAGACAGAGAAGAAAACCCACACCTACTACGATGCTGGATGAATTCTTGGTGTCTGACTCAAGGGTTAGACAATTTATAGGAGAGAGAGAGAGAGAGAGAGAGAGAGAGAGAGAGAGAAGAGAGAGAAGAACACCCAGACCGAAACTCCGCTGAATTGATTCGTTCATGTCAGAAGACGTATCACAGGTCTCCGAAGAGATTGCACATTGGGGGAAATAAGTGACAGGAAAGTGAGATATTCAGACGTTAAGTGCAAAATAGAAGAGGGAAAAATACTGGAGGATGGAAATCCTATTTTTTGGGGGTCTTGGCAAGTCTTGAGAAACGGTATGATAGAAGTGATGGATGTGCTATTGATGAAGACGAGAGGGTTTGCTCTGAAATATGCATCAGCAAGGATTGTCATAAATTGTTGGCTTGAATGTAAATTCGTCTCTATTTGGTTGAAAGCTTATTTATGGAATTGACTAATATTTAAGTTTATAATAAGTACTTGTGCCTTTGTGCTAAATATATACATTAGTTGAAAGTACATATTTGTTCCCTTAATAGGTACATATGTCTTTGTGTTAAATATATGCGTTAGCTGAACGTACATATTTATTCCCTTAATGGGTATATATGCCTTTGTACTAAATATATACATTAGCTGAACGTACATATTCATTCCCTTAATAGGTACATATGCCTTAGTGCTGAATATATACATTAGCTGAACGCACATACTTATTCCGTTAATAGGTACATATGCCTTTGTGCTAAATATGCTAAATATATACATTAGCTGAAAGTACATACTTATTCCCTTATTGGGTACATATGGCTTTTTGCTGAATATATGTATTAGCTGAAAGTGCATATTTATTCCCTTAATAGGTACATATACCTTTTTTCTAAATATACACATTGGCTGAATGTATATACTTATTCCCTTAATAGGTATATATGCCTTAAAGCTAAAGTTGCACTTTAGTTAAAAAAAAAAATACATGTGGAACAACACATATGCTGATATGTATAGCTTTGTGCTAAATTTGCATTTTAGCTAAACCATACATACGAATACATATCCACACGCATACAGGTACGTATGCCTTTGTGCTAAGTTTTTTTATTTTACTTCAAATATACATATGAATAAAGGCATATATAAATTTATGTTTTAGTAATGGTACATATGAATACAGGTAGGTATACATTTGTACTAAATTTGAACTTTAGTTCAGGCATACATATGAATACAGGTAAATATACCTTTTGTCTTAATGTGTACTTTAGTTTGGACATGCTTATGAATACAGGTAAATATACCTTTGTACTTAATTTGTACTTAATTAAGACATACATATGAATATAGGTTTGTGTACATTTGCTACTGAATTTGTACTTTAGTTAAAACTTACATATGAATACAGGTAAATATACCTTTGTACTAAGTTTGTACTTCAGTTAAGACACATGCGAATATAGGTACGTGTACATTTGCACTGAATTTGTACTTTATTTAAAACATACATACGAATACACATCCACACAAACATCTGCAACTCACTACATAGAAAAAAGTAGGACTCGAAAATAAAACAAGAATTTGTACCAAGTTTGTACTTTAGTTAAGACATATAGATACGTATAACTGAATCACGAAAGTTTGGAACGTGATAAATCCATAAATAAAGGTATAAGCCACGAAGGAAAGATAAACAACGGACTTTCTGCAAGATATTTCGACTCAACGTCCTTTACTTAGCAGACAAACTGACTTACAAGAGAAATTGAGGGTACAGGAAAGATCGTATAAGTGACAGATAGGGCTTATCAGGAGATTAGTACCTAGTACTCATTCTCTACGTGTGTGGGATTCTAGGTACTAATCTCCTCATAATCCCTATCTGTCACTTATACGTCCTTTCCTGTGCCCCCAATTTCTCATGTAAGTCAGTTTGTCTGCTAAGTAAAGGACGTTGAGTCGAAAGATCTTGCAGAAACCCCGTTGTTTATCTTTCCTTCGTGGCTTATACCTCTATTTACGAATACAGATCCGTGTATATTTATAGTAAATTTGTACTTCTGTTATACACATCCACACCCACACATCTGCAACCCACTAAAAAAAGAAAAAAAAACGACTCGAAAAGGACAAGAATTTTCAGAAGGGGATGCGGAAAGGGTGAACTATTTTCCAAGCGTCAGGAAAGATATAAATGTCAGGGAGGAAGGGAGGTGAATAAAATATATGGCCAAGAGATATCTTGAGAATTTTGTGCATAGGGCAAACTTTATTTTATGTTATCGTTTACATTTTATATACACACTCCTCGACCCTAAGTTATCGATCAGTGAGAATTCAGACGGATGAGGGAGTTTGACAACGTAAATATAGGGAGGAATGAATGAATGAATGACAGTGTGGGTTATGAATTAAAATTGTAGTAGTGTAGTAGCAGATAAAGGGGCGTGTCTTTATGATGCTAAAATTTGTGTTTTGATTACAACGTTCATTCTGTTCTTAGACAACGGCGTTTAAGACTTATAGCCGAAGTAATGGGCAACCTTCCAGTTAGCAGAAATATATCCTTTGTCAATGTCTAAATGGATAAATGAGAAGTAGAACATATACGAAAATGGTAGCGAGATACTGCAATGACATGAAATATTCTGCAAGAATTTGCAGTCGCATGCGCATGAGTAGCAACAAAGCTTAAATTGATATAATGACAGTTTCTTGTAGCATAAGATCTTTGTTTTCGTAGAACGGTCATTCCAAATAAGTATATATATATATATATATATATATATAATATATATATATATATATATATATATATATATATATATATATATATATATATATATAAAAGAGAAGAACAGAAAGGTGAAGGTATGTAGAATATATAATGCTGAAGTCTTAGGAAGGAGTTTGTCGTGACTTAACAAGTGTGCATATAGATATTACAATATTACAAAATTAACTCGGAGCGTCGTATGTTTATAGTAGCTTATTTCACGTAAGGTTTAATATCATGCCACTATTAATCCCTTTTAATAGTTGCGTTAGATAATCGAAAGGCTGCCATGTTAGATATGAAAAGTGAAGCATTTCCATTATATATGAATTTCACAATGATTGCCACAAACTCTGCTAAGTAAAAGCAGTTATTTTGATGTGATCTCGTCAAGTTACTGCGAATTCCGAAGTTGCTCTTATATCTACAGTTGGGAATCGCTCACTTGATCGTATGTTAATGTGGGAGATGTAAATAGCAGTATCATTTTTGGAGTGTTGACGAAGTAATAGATCTGGTTTGGATAGATTGTTAAATGAATGTCTTGTGATGTCAATATTTCTGTTAGCATGATAATAGTCTCTTGACAACACCTTTCTCTCTCTCTCTCTCTCTCTCTCTCTCTCTCTCTCTCTCTCTCTCCTAATCACTTGAGAGAGAGAGAGACTGGTGGACATAGGTTGCATTGTTATATTGAAGAGAGAAAGAGAGAGATATAAAGTACGTAGAAACCTTGGAGAAATCTCTCTCTCTCTCTCTCTCTCTCTCTCTCTCTCTCTATCCTAATCACTTGAGAGAGAGAGAGAGAGAGAGAGAGAGAGAGAGAGAGAGAGAGAGTAGGACATAGGTTGCATTGTTACATTGAAGAGACC
This sequence comes from Macrobrachium nipponense, assembly GCF_015104395.2. Classification (NCBI taxonomy): domain Eukaryota; kingdom Metazoa; phylum Arthropoda; class Malacostraca; order Decapoda; family Palaemonidae; genus Macrobrachium; species Macrobrachium nipponense. Next base: position 170,244,754 of record NC_087201.1, read on the forward strand.
TTACCTTACATCTTGTTCGGGTTGCCCCAGGTCCCTCAGTGTGAGGCACCTCTTATGACTACTAGAGAGTTGCTAGTACATCTTCCGGTATATTTTGCATCTTCCAATCTTGGATGGTCTGGGATACAGCTTAGATATTTGTCGAGCTTATTCTTAAACACATCTACGCTCACTCCTGATATATTCCTCAGCATTGAATAGACGCTGCATTATCGATGCTGGTGCCTAGTTGATTAATGTCATGTGTGCTTTTCTTATTTTTCCTGGTATAGTTTTGGGCACTATTAATATACGTCTGCTTGCTCTTTCTGATATTTTTAACTCCATGATGTTTTCGGCTATTCCATCTGTCTGTTTCCATGCCTGAATTATCATGTAACATTCTCTTCTCCTTTCTAGACTATATAATTTTAAGGTTTGTAGTCTTTCCCAGTAGTCAAGGTCCTTAACTTCTTCTATTCTAGCTGTAAAGGACCTTTGAACACTCTATTTGTGCAATATCCTTTTGATAGTGTGGGTACCATATCATATTGCAATATTCAAGTGGACTACGAACATATGTTTTATAGAGCATAATCATGTGTTCAGCTTTTCTTGTTTTGAAGTGGCGTAACAACATTCACATTTTCGCTTTACATAGTGCCAATAGAATTGCTCTTTGATCATTGCATAACATGTTCCTAATCATCATCACACCAAGGTCTTTAACTGCTTCCTTATTTGTGATTGTCTCATTATTAGGCCTCCTATATGCATATAGCTTTCCTTCTCTCTCTCCATAATTTATTGATTCAAATTTATCAGAGTTAAATACCATCCTATTTACCTTTTTTCCACTTTCAATTCTTAGAGGGCCAATTTCTATTCTTCTTTTATTCATCTTTTCTGCGTACGAGTATAATAGTTTGGGGTTTTGCTTGATATTTACTAGGGTTTTTTCTTCCAAGTCCCGTTTTTCATTTTCTTTTTATTGTATAATCTTTAGTTCTGCATTTTCTATCTTACTTTTTAGTTCTATAACTTTCCATTCATTTTTTTCTTTTGCAAGACCTTTTTTCCACTTTCTGATTTTCTGGAACAAGATCCTTCTGTCTCTTGGTATGCATGACTGATGTTTACTTTTCTTCTTCGGTATATATTTATCCACTATTTTCTCTAATATTTTATATAATATCTCCGTATTTACCCTTATGTTTCTTATTCCACACTTACGAAAATGTTATCCCAATCTTTGTTTAATTCTTCATTTATTTCTGACCATTTTATATTTTTACTGTAGAAGTTGTATTTTCCATATCCTTCCCACTTTTTCATTTCTTGCTTATCTCTGTTTTCACTTGCTTTGGAATGGACTGTTAATTCTATGACATCATGGTCTGAAATACTCGCATTATAAACTATTATTTCTTTAACATAATTCACCTTGTTCACAAATACTAGGTCTAAAGTATTTTCCCTTTTTTGTTGGCAGGTGATTTATTTGTTGAATGTTGTATTCTAGTAGCATATCTAATAGCTTTTCGAATTACCTCTTATCTTCTGCACTACTATTACTCTCTTTTTTGTATGTATAAATGCAACCATAATCTCCTATTCGTTCTTTCCAGTCTACGGAAGGAAAGTTGAAGTCTCCAGATAGGAGAATAGTCCAGTCCTTGTGATTTCTACATTTATCATCCAATTTTTCTATTATCATGTCAAACTCTTTAGTATTAGGGGGTCTATATATTACTATGCTCATAAATTTTTCAGATTCAAATTCTACCGCTATTAGTTCACATTCTGAGTTATTATATTTCTCATATATTTTTCCTTGTTTTTTGTCTTTCCCATATATTGCGGTTCCCCCTTGATTCCTATTTTTTCTATCTGATCTATAAGTTTGGAACCCTTTTATTTGATCGTCATTCCCAGTCTCTGGGAATACCAGTTTCACTTATATTCATTATATCTATTTTCTTTTCAATTTGGGTTAGTTCTTCTAAGTACTCTATTTTTCTTTTAGAGTTACTCGTAACTAAACCCTGCGCATTCATCACTATGATGGTTTGCGTGTTTTCTCCTTCATTTAATATGGGTAATAATAAGGATTTTCCCATGTCTCTTTCCTGTTCTGGTATGTTGTTCTTTTCTTCATTTCCAGAAATTCTGACATTAAAAAATCCAACTTTTCCATAATATTTGATCTTCCTTCATCATAATTATTCATTTTGTGTCTGAATCTGCAATTTTCTCCGTGTCTGCAATATTCTCTTGCATCATAAATACAGTTCTTATCTCTTGAGTTGTATCTTGGAGCTGAGGTATGGAAATATTTTGCTGACACTGCATATTGCGGTGATGGCTTGGCTTTTTCTTTCACCTGATATTCTTTGTTCCTCTCTTTATTTGTTTCTTTCTTATTTTGTATTTTATCATTTGATTGATTATTTATTTGATTTTGATTCATGGCTACAGGGTGCATATATTTACATTTTTTGTCGAACTTACATCCTTTTCCTTCTTTTAGGTTTTTGCATATTTTTGGATATAGATCTCTGCAATCATCCTCATAGCCGTCTAGGTATGCATATTTACCATATTTTTCATAGTTGTGACATACCTTAGGATGTTTGTAGCAACATCTTTCTCCGAATCTGCAATTCCCTCTTTTCAAAAGGATGCAGACTTAGTCTTTCTTGTCTGTTTTTTCCTCTTTCCCATGATTGTGTAGATCTGGGTAGAGCCTCTTCGGGATTTTCTTTTGTGTTGTCATATCGTAATTTATTTCTTCGTATGTATGCTGCATATATAGTATCAATGAGTATCTCTGCATCCATACTTTTATCTTGTTCTTTGTTTTCCTTATTTTTTTCTGTCATTTAAGTTTTGTTTACTTCTCTTCCGTTTTCCTCTTCTTCTTCTTTCTCTTCCTCTTCTTCTTCATCATCCACTATTTGTACATTCAGTCTTGAGAGAGAGAGAGAGAGAAAGTACGTAGAAACCTTGGAGAAATCTCTCTCTCTCTCTCTCTCTCTCTCTCTCTCTCTCTCTCTCGCTCTATGTAACAATGTAACCTACGTCCTACAGTCTCTGTATCTCTCTCTCTCAAGTGATTAGGAGAGAGAGAGAGAGAGAGAGAGAGAGAGAGAGTACGTAGAAAACCCAGAAAAAATCTCTCTCTCTCTTTCTCTTTCAATGTAACAATGTAAACCTACGTCCTACAACCTCTCTCTCTCTCTCATACAATGTAAAATTGTAACCTACGCAATATTATCATTCTCTCCCTATCTCTGATACGAAGTAGCAATGTAACCAACCTACGCCCTACAATCTCTCTCTCTCTCTCTCTCTCTCTCTCTCTCTCTCTCTCTCTCTCATACAATGTATAAATGTAACCTACGCATTGTTATCATTCTCTCCCTATCTCCCATACAAAATAGCAATGTAACCAACCTACGCCCTACAGTCCTTTTCTCTCTCTCTCTCTCTCTCTCTCTCTTCCCACTGTAATCCACAACCAACGCCCCTCCTTTTTTTTATTCACATCCAACCTTATTGTATTTCCCTTCAGCGCCGCCGAAGGGGATTGTTTGAGTAGATGGGCTGGCTATCATAGCTCCCTGAAATAGCGACCGTTCATCAAATTTCGGAAGCTCCTTCCGGCATATTTTCAGTCCCGAGCGGAGATAATTATAGTTTGATATACAAGTACTACGTAAAGCTCGTAAACAAATTAGTTTGCGTTTTGTTTATCTGCTGAAAGTGATTATATTTCGCATCGTGAAAAATATATATTTTTTAATTTTGTATTTTGGTTCATTTATGACGATAATTTATGTTCGTCTGTTGGAAATAATCTTTATTTCAGACACCTCATTTATAATAATTTTGTAGACGTGTTACCTCGTCAAAATAATTTTGTATGCTGATAAACTCGTTAAATATATATATATTTTTTTTAGTTTTGATACCTCGTGAAAAAATCATTTTGCATTTCGGTCACCTCGTGAAAAAATAATTTTGCATTTTTGTAACCTCGTGAAAAAATGATTTTGTATTTTTGTCAACTCGAGAAAAAATAATTTTCTGTTTTTTGTACTTCGTGAGGAAATAATTTTGTATTTATTTCCACTTCGTGAAACAAATTTGTAATTTTGTCACCTAGTGAAAATTTTTTTTCTTTTTTTTTTTATATGTGTCACCTTGTGAAAAAATAATTTTGTATTCTTGTCACCTTGTGAAAAATTATTTTGTATTCTGGTCACTTCCCATTGAAACTGAATCCTTCCTCTCTCTCTCTCTCTCTCTCTCTCTCTCTCTCTCTCTCTTGCACACGACACTCGACGAGTGACAAGTCGTTCAATTAAACCTGCTATTTTATTTAACTCTGTTCGAATCTCATTTTCCTTCTGTCTTTTCCCTCGAGGGTGAAAATAAGTGCGGTCATTAAACAAGATCACGCGTCGCTTCCGATTACAGGAATTAGTCTCCCCCTGACAAAAATGGAGAGGTCTTTTTATTTTCGCGGCATTCGCTAAATTAAAACCAGCTTGTCTTCCTGAGGTTTGAAAAGGCATAGTTTGAGCTTTTGCAGAACTGACGCAGGAAGCGCATTATTTTGATACCTGTCTCTATTTTAGACGAAAGAAAGAGAACTTTCACATTCACAACTGATGCCTGATTCCCTTTATCCTCAGAAAGCAACGAGATTTCCTGAAAGCAACACCAATGCGCAGTCAATGTGCTTTTAGCTGTCAAACTCCTCAGTTCCAGGTGTCCTTTTATCCTCAAATCGTTGGACGGTGGGACAGCCCCCAAGAGGACGTTGTGTAAATGGAACTTCAGAATACCATTCTCCTTGTATATTAATACATTTCTATCTATTTGTTGATTAATTTTTTATTTTTCTTTAAAAGAAATGGGACTTCTCACGCGAAGGTGCAGTACATTTATTTGTTAATTAAATCATTTATTTCTTTAATAATCGTTCCATATGAATAGGTTCCATCTTCGGAATAATAATAATAATAATAATAATAATAATAATAATAATAATAATAATAATAATAATAATAATAATAATAAATACCACCCAGTCGAATTGGAAGACTGTGATAGAGCAAAAAAAAAAAAAAAAATAAAAAATAATAATAATAATAATAATAACACTGTTGAATAAAATGGCAGAATTCAGCGAATTTATCCTATATATTATCTTTTCTATTTTTCCTTATTACTCCTGTTCTAAATAAAATACCACTTTTAGCATTATTCCCAATATGAATACTGGCTAATTATTAAGAACTACCGCTGAGCCAGAGAAGCAAGAAATAAGGAAAAATAGAAAAGATAAAATATAAGATTAATTCGCTGAATTCTGCCATTTTATTCACGGAATGTGTTAACAGAGGGTCTTCTTCCAAAAATAATATTATTATTAATAACAACACACTGTGCCAACACTTCTATCGAGTACACACTCACACTGCAGACTGAAGCCCCTACTCCCTAATTATCGTTTCTCTCCATCCATCCATTTCTTTTTAAGCCTTTCTCTTCTCCTTCCCCCTAACACTTTCAATCAGGTACCTCGAGAAATCGATAAATAGCCATAACGTCTTCATTAGTCGTGCAAGAACGCTAAAATCTCTTATTCTTTGTGAACATTAATGAGCTGAGAATATACGACTCTGAAGTGAAGTAATTAGGACTGTTATGAATATTTATATTCACCTAAAATCCTGTCGGATCTCTTATCATCAGCATACTTAATTCGCTTGGTGTTTAAGTAACCAAGATTTTGGTGGACTTTGTTATCATTGGTTTAGGCTCCTTTAGCACAAGGAATAGACATGTGTTACAAATGAAAGTTTACTATAGGCTGCAAAGAGTAATTAATAATCATATGGAAATGCATATATAGCATATTGTTTAGATTATATAGAAATATGCAGGGTATTTATCTCAATATATATATATATATATATATATATATATATACATACATATATATATATATATATATATATATATATATATATATATATATATATATATATATATATATTTAACCTTAGATTCTAATCTCGGTATTTCTATTTTAAAGGTAGCAATAGTCGTGCCTCTAAGGCACTGGCAATAACATACCAACATCCATTTCCTCTAACAATCCAACACAAACCCCCCCCCCCTCTCTCTCTCTCTCTCTCTCTCTCTCTCTCTCTCTCTCTCATCTCTCTCTCTCCATTACCTAAGGCCATCAAATCAAACTCGCGAACTTACAAACTAACATTTAAGAGCAAAGTATTAGCTAAATAAACTCAGGTTCTTAACAAAATGATTAAATGAAAGGTTGAACTCAGATAACCCACTCCCTATTTCTACTACAATAACCAACATT
>NC_087201.1:170251635-170269135 GCF_015104395.2 Macrobrachium nipponense
ACAATAACCAACATTATCTTAGTCATAAAACTGGGTAATCATAATACAATCTCCATAGTAACACTTTGAAACAATAGTCAAGTTCCCATATGAAACCCCTTTTGTTCCAGATCAGTTCCCTTTTCTCAGAATCGCCTATAAAAAGACAGGAGAACATCTCGATAAGCAAAAGATTATAAATTAAAATCAAAAGATCATATGGAATAGAACATCTTTGAAATAAATATTCCAATTACAGACAAAACAACACTTTTGGCCAAATAATAAGGATGCTTACCCATTCAACACAGTATGCACAAACACTTTACAAAAATACTGTTCGAAGAAGCCATCTTGGCTTCTGCTGCCTCTGTAATGATCTCTCTTCTTGGTAACCTTACATTCTCATTTTTTAGGGAAAAGGCTCAGACACACGCACGAACTCACACACATTATTCACGCCCCAGAAACTGCTTCCAAACAGTTTCATAAGGCACCTATGTATCAAGCGCCCATAGCGACAGGACGTGGCACTTACCTGCACAGGTAGCAATTTTGACATCACGTCACCCAAAAAGATACATCAGCATTTCCTAAGCTTGTCACTTCGGGCGCTCTGTCTCCAAGGGAAGTTAAAACGATGACCACTACATTCTAAAAGATGTCACAGCACATCACCTTACAACAGTATCTGAAATATATTATAAATACATCCCTCTTTTTATATAACATATATATACATATATGCATATATATATATATATATATATATATATATATATATATATATATATATATATATCTATATATATATATATATACATATGTGTGTGTGTGTGTGTGTGGTGTGTGTGTGTGTGTGTGTGTATACATGAAACCACCCAAGCAATAGGAAATTTGAGACAGGTCTGATAATAATGAAAAAATATCCGTATATAGGATTTGAATTAATAAAAGCCTGTGAACCATCATCTGAAGAGAGAGAGAGAGAGAGGAGAGAGAGACAGAGAGAGGAGAGAGAGTGAGAGAGAGCTCAGCATAATGCACTTCCCAAGTCTGTTCTTCGAAATCGTAAACAATGCCTTTTCAAATCTTATCAAAACAAGCTACTCGTAATTTAGCGGATTCTGGGGGAAGGGAACGAGAACAACATTTTAAATAATTTTTTTACGCGATTCATATAGTTTTTTATGTCAAGCTGTATTCGCTCTAGATTGATATATATATATATATATAATAATTATATATATATATATCTATATATTATATATATATATATATATATCTATATATAACTGATTCATGGATATATATATACATGTGTAAATATGGATATATACGTAAATACATTATATTAATTATACATAAATTAAATATCATATATATATATTATATGTATATATATATATATATATATATATATATATATTATATATATATATATAATATATATATAATATATATATATATCTATATATATATATATATATAATATTTATATATATATATATATATATATATATATATATATATATATATATATATATATATATATATATATATAGCTAGCTTGATGATAAATAACAGTGCCAAGACCAGGAAGAACATTCTTTATTAAACGAGCTTTCGAGGTTTAAAACCTCATCTTCAGGCTGAAAAAATGACAAGGATGAGAAATTACTAAAAAATTACATTAAAATTAATTGTCTTGCTTCAGTAAAAAATAAAACGAACATCACATACAAACTAAAAATTAAAAATTACGAAAAAAAACTAAAACAAAACAAAACGCAAAAACATACAAAAACAGAAATAGCAATAAAAAATAATATGAAAGGTAAACAAACTACACTCAAAAATAAAATGGCTAACGACCCACTTTGTGTACCTACTATGAAACTATATGATAGCTATTGAATGCCGGACGAGTTGTTGTTCAATTCCGGTTTCATTTTTCTTAATAAACAGCGACTCTGAAATTAAAAGTCCAGTCTATTTGAGCAAAAAGACAGTACTCTAAAATCTAGGTGAGTGAAAGGATGGTCCTGTGCTAAACGTGTTCCCTTATGGCAGAAAAAGGTGGTTTAGAAAGAGGAAACCACCTAGTTCTAACGGAAAGACCTCTGTGTTCCAAAATTCTGTGTCTAAGCCAGCGGGAATTGGATCCCACGTATCGCAGACCACACTGCGAACAGGTAAACAAGTAAACGACACTCGAAGAGCAGGCTTCCTACAGTAAAGGGTTAGTAAAAACAAAAAAAATCTGAAACTAACTTGAGGAAAACTATGCTTAAGTATTTCTTGTAACTTTTTCCGTACCAAGTAAAGTGTTACTATGACCAAGGAAAGGCAATTTAATATACTTTACATCTTTACTAGCAGTACTGTACACCGGTCTGGGACAAAATTTCTCATCTAGAAAATTTTTCAGAACTTTGTAAAAGACAAATACGGATAGAATTTTCGGAAAAATGAATTCTTGGAGGAAGACCATGTCTTGATGACTTAAATAAATTAAATCACAACAGACATTGGTAAACTCTATTTATCATAGTACGTATTGAATTAATTTTAAACAACTTTGGTGAAAAACTAAGATAATTCAATCCCAAGCCAGTAAAGTACTTTTCCTATAAACGGAAGTCTCAAATTTACCTATATTTCTGCCATAAGGGAACACAGTTTAGCACAGGATCATCCTTTCACTCACCTAGATTTTAGAGTACTGTCTTTTTGCTCAAATAGACTGGTCCTTTTAATTTCAGAGTCGCTGTTTATTAAGAAAATGAAACCGGAATTGAACAACAACTCGTCCGGCATTCAACTAGCTATCATATAGTTTCATAGTAGGTACACAAAGTGGGTCGTTAGCCATTTTATTTTTGAGTGTAGTTTGTTTACCTTTCATATTATTTTTATTGCTATTTTCTGTTTTTTGTATGTTTTTGCGTTTTTGTTTTAGTTTTTTCGTAATTTTTTTAATTTTATTTTGTATGTGATGTTCGTTTATTTTTTTACTGAAGCAAGACAATTAATTTTAATGTAATTTTTTAGTGATTTCTCATCCTTGTCATTTTTTCAGCCTGAAGATGAGGTTTTAAACCTCGAAAGCTCGTTATAAAGAATGTTCTTCCTGGTCTTGGCACTGTTATTTATCATCAAGCTAAGATTTCCAAGTAGCCGCCCAATTACTGAGACTATATATATATATATATATATATAGATATATATATATATATATATATATATATATATATATATATATATATATATTATAATATATATATATATATATATATATATATAGATGAAATATATGAGATGAGAAAAAAAAAGAGAGAGAGAGAGAGAGAGAGAGCGAGAGAGAGAGAGAGAAAAAAGAGAGAAAAAAAAAAAACGAGAGAGAGAGAGAGATGGAGAGAGAGAGAGAGAGAGAAGAGAAGGATGATTAAATGTATAGTAATCCAATTTCTTTATATCCTCCTCAAGGCTCCAGGATTCACAATGGATCCCGGATGATTTCCCAAGATTTCAAAAAAAGAAGAAATCACTCCCAGATTACGAAGAAAAAACTTCAGATCCTTTATCAAGTCTTTTTAAAACGTCCCTTTAAATTTAATTATGACCCATGTCATTGAACAGAATTGCCTTCATTCAATAACTGACTACCGATTTCGAATGTGCCTCAGTTTAAAAATGTAGAATGTAGTTTAATGACAATTGTTTAATTTTAAGTCTCTGAGCTTGTTATCAGTGACTAGATATATCTGTGTTTCATTGATTAGTGAAGTGATATAAAGAATTTCTCAGAAATTCAGCCGGTAAGGAAGAATGATAATCTATAATAAATGTGCTATTTTGTTCCCTAAGCAAGTCTTTTACGTAAATGTTCAGCCGGTGAAATACGTTAAAAGGCTGTTCCATGTTTACATTCCTTCTTCGCTGTGCTGTCTGAATAGCCAACCTACCAGGTTTTAGAAGAAGAAAAGGTATTGTCAATATATCATTATGTGATATATAACTCTATAAATATTCTTTTAAATTGTTCTTAGAATCGTTGTATATTTCTCAAAGGTGACACAAAATTCTTACTTTCTTGTTGGTACTATTTACATTCCTTGGACACATTGCAGTCAGAATTGCCAACATGCTAAGTCTTAAACGAAGAAAAACAGCATAAATGTACCCTTTTATATGTTATTTAACGAGCAAAAAAATTATAAATAATACTAGTTTGTCTCATTCATTCATCTGCCAACAGATTCGTTTTATACTTCTCAGTGACAACATAGTACTGCCTAAAGGTTTTTTGGTGTGGTTGAAACTGATCATCACTTGAGATTATACAATTCTTAAGGCCTGTCCACACGAGCCGGCCTGATCGGCGTGCTCCGGGGTTGACGGGCAAATTCTGGCGGGCTTACCTGTGAATGTTGTCCACACGAGTGAGCCGATGGAGAGGTGGGCGTTCCCGATGATGCCAGTACTGTGTTCAGTGCGGTACGATAAACATGGTGCCTACCACAAAGAAGAATATATTGTGTAGCATGATAATTCCTTTGTGTGTGATGAAAAAGAAGAAAAAGAAGAGAATAGGGTGCAAAGAATGGCTCAGTAAAAGAAATGTATAGGGTTAACGTACGTCTGCCAGGGTCGAAGCTCAAGCCATCGGGCACCTCCATGGTGATTTTGCTACAAGACCCATCGGGCAATTTGACGGTTTGCCCGTCAAGTGTGCCCGTTAGAGGGGAGGTCCGCCGATCAGGCCCAGTCGTGTGGACAGGCCTTTACTGAAATTATATTAATTTGAAATTCTAACATGTCAAGAAACAGTAAACTCTTCAACAGCTACTGTGGTTATTTCAGAGGATTTCAGTCCCTGGTATACGAGAAAATAAGAATACTATCAAATATCTGAGACCCTTATTCCCCCGTTTATCAAAATACCGTCGTCCATCCAATAGATGGCGTCAGCTGCTCTATTTTGAGCAAAAATACATCGACTTTCTCATTTTCCTTCCCTAGAGGAAGTAATAATAGCCGAGTGGACGCCCCATCGACACGATAATCTAATATTAAAACGGAATTATAATTTTTTTATTCTATGCATATTTTGATCGTTTAATGAACTAGAAATAATATATATCGTCTGTAACATATTCATACTTTCAACAATTGAATACGTGATTGACATGATATACTTGAATTTTATTGTTACATTTATTAGACATTTTATATTATGCAACGATGGTTATTCTGTAAGACAACTGGTTAGATAATTGGTTACTCTCATAATCGCCATGGTGGTATAATTTAGTTTACCATGCAACTGCTCGGTCTTCTGCAATTATCATAAAAACGTCGTCAATGTATTGCACACCTACTAAAACACTGCAAGTGTCTCCTATAAGCTTTTACTGACTTCATGAAAGTGATGCTGATTCTGAATTTCAAGTAGCTATAAGAGAAAGATGGTAACACATATACAGCCCTTACAAATATGTCATCTGATCTTCGTAACATAATAATATATGCCCCGTTATTATTTGATAAAGACAGCATTGTTATTTGAACTCAGATAAAATATCAGTAATTCCCTTAATAGAACAGGAAGTTTTCGATTGAATGAAACTCATTATCCAGATATCTGCACACACAATTCTGTACTTTAAACAGAGGAAGAGAGAGAGAGAGAGAGAGAGAGAGAGAGAGAGAGAGAGAGAGAGAGAGAGAGAGAGAGAGAGAGAGAGAGAGGAGCCTGGGGTTGGGTTTTGTCATTTATGTTTAGTATCATACTTCTATTATTATGACTATCAATATATCTCAGATACTTGCTCAGTATTTTATACTGGAAGCGTACAAAGAAAGAGAGAGAGAGAGAGAGAGACAGAGAGAGACAGAAAGAGAGAGAGAGAGAGAAAGAGAAAGAGAGAGAGACTTGAGGTGAATTCTGGGGTTGGGTGTTGTCATTTATGCTCATTCCCATAATTTTATTATTATGATTATTAAAATTTCAGAGCATAAACATTAATAAAGAGAGCACACACATATTGAAAGGCGAATACAGAAGGGAGCATAATATAGAAAGGAGCATTGAGAGATCATGGCTGGATAGTTAGAGGTAGATGTGATTCGTCCTATCGGTTGATTTTGTTAAGAGGGCCACAAAAACTCTCTCTTTCTTTCTCTCTCTCTCTCTCTGAACAAGAATTAGATTTCCTATCTCTCTCTCTCATCTCTCTTCTCTCTCTCTCTCTCTCTCTCTCTCTCTCTAGACAAGAATTAGTGATTTTGCTATCTTCTTCTTTCTTTCTCTCTCTCCTCTCGCTCTCAAGACAAGAATTAGATTTACTATCTCTCTCTTTTCTCTCTCTTCCTCTCTATCTCTCTCTCGATCTGTTGAGCACTGGAAGAAGAATTAAATTTACCAACGCTCTCGCTTGCGCTCTCTCTCTCTCTCTCTAGATCACAAGGACAGGATTTAAATTTACTCTCGTTCTCTATCTCTCTCTCTCTCTCTCACACACAGGAACTAGAATTAAATTCTCTCTCTCTCTCTCTCTCTCTCTCTCTCTCTCTCTCTCTCTCTCTCTCTCTCTCTCTCTCGAGCACAAGAGCAAGAATTAAATTTTTCATCTCTCTCTCTCTCTCTCTCTCTCTCTCTCTCTCTCTCTCTCTCTCTCTCGAGCGCAGCCAACGCGGAATTAAATTTACCCTCTCATATCGACAGTTTGACCATCGTATCGTGCCCATTAACCAGCACGAGAACCCGAGGCTTCAGCTTCTAGTGCGTACACGGAAATTAAACAGAATGAGCTCCCTCTTACCCTTAGGGCCGATACCATCATCACCTCCACTAGCAATTTAATATTTGAGGCTGCCATACCTATCGTATCGTACGTCCTAAAGCCTTGGAGATAAAGTGTGGAAACAAGAGCTGACATTATTGTTATGTTATAGAGGCTTTTAGGATTATTTTTTCTGACGAACGCCATAATATTCTTGGGCGGCTTGAATTTCGAGTCAGTGGCCCATTTGGTGGCCCTGTTTCATAGTAATAATAATAATAATAATAATAATAATAATAATAATAATAATAATAATAAGTAGCTCCAGGACTCATGCAGAAGAGTGTGATCCTAGAAACGGCGCACATAGTAAGAAAAGCGATGGACTCCTAAGGAGGCAGGATGGAACCCGGAACCCCATACTATAAATACCACCCAGTCGAATTGGAAGACTGTGATAGACTAAAATAAAAATACTAATAATAATTAGAATAAATATATTGGAGAAACACATTCACAGTAATTGTTGGCTACGTAAATTGTTTTAAAAATAAATATCTGTGGAGATTTATCTGCATGTAAAAAACTCATCTAGTGAATATGTATGTTTTCTATCAAATCAAAAAAGTTTAGTGAATTCGTAAGACATTTTTTTCTATATTTTGTATGCTTAACCTTATAAAGCTGATTTTACTTTTGAAAAAAGAGTAAATCAAGTAAATATAACAAAATCCGTTAAATCTCCACAACAGAATTCATGCTACTTCATACTTAATGCAGAATTGTATTAAAAAATAAAGTGATTCGTATTAATTCCTTTCGTCATAACAACAGTTTAATGACTTTCCATCAGTATTAGATATTTCTTCTATATTTTTTATGTTTACGTTATAAAGCTGATTTTACCCTAAATAAAAAAGAGTAAACCAAGTAAATATAACAAAATCAGTTTAATCTCCATAATAGAATCCACGCTACTTCATACTTAATGCAGATTTGCATTAAAAAATAAAGTGATTCGTATGAATTCCTTTCGTCATAACAACAGTTTAAGATGACTTTCCATCGGTATTGAAAAAGCAGATTTGTATTAAAACAAATGATTCGTATGTATTCCTTTCGTCATAACAACAGTTTAAGATGACTTTCTATCAGTATTGAAAAAGTTACCATAAACGTATTTACAAAAAGTGAGCAGAAATGTTTACACGGCAGTAGAGCGTCACTGCGGGTAAGATCGTTTTACCCTCTCTATCAATTCCTGCTTCTATTAAAATCTGACATCGAGAGGCTACACCACCGGCCTTTGATTCGATTACCCTTCTAATTATTTCGAACAGGCTCCTGTCACACCACAGTTTGTCACCGTGTTATTTTGATGGTTTTGGGAAGTAGCGTGAGAGACGGTTTATCAGCTCTGCGGTTTCAACGAAATAGACGGAACTTCGTGTTCATTTTAGCAAGTTATTGTAGCGATGCAATGTACGACAAGGTTTTACTGATGTTGGTTCGGGGTATAGAAAATATTCCGTTGCCAAAGCAAGGATACGTTAAAGCTTCGTTTCTTGGTAGACAATTCTTTTTCATCTTAGCTAATAGGTATATATACAAGGTGTCCATATATATATATATATATATATAATATATATATATATATATATATATATATATATATATATATATATACATGCTTCAAGTTCTTTACAAATGGCTCTTAATCAGTTTTATAAACATGTATAAATTTCATTCATGGTATCATAGTACGTTTGTATCCATAAACCACCAGTTTCCGTACACCTGAACGTACTGCAATATTCTTACAGCTGGTTAACCTTATGATAGCAAATTAACTTCATTTCTTCAGCCTTGTAGATTTTTATAGGAATTCCAGGCCATTTCTATTTTAAAAAAACAACAAGCGTTTCATTCTTATTTTTGCCAAAAAAAACAAACTTAAAACATAGATATACATATACAAACATATGAAAATATATTTGCCTACAAACACAATTATTAAAAAAATGGGTATGTTTCCGATGAATCCAGCCTCTCTCTCTCTCTCTCTCCTCTCTCTCTCTCAGTATGTATGGCGCCGTAGAACTATCCACTTTAAAGTACGAAGTGTTGATATTCAAGGTGGGGAGATGAGGGAAGTCATTTGCTAGATGTAAACCTAATGTGTTAGGTCAGAGGTCACCTGGTGAATACCTTATCCGGAATCACGGATTTGATGAATCGCTTACAGCTCCTTATGGACGCGAGTCGAGGTTATGGGTCATGAATTTGTGAGAGAGTATACTTTAAGTAAAATGGTGTCTATAGAGAACAAATGAAAGTTCTCTACCAATTTTTTTTTTTACTGAGATTAATCTTCCATACGCTATCTCACATACACAGAAGGAAAATATGAAAAAGATTTTAACGGGTTATAAAGATACGAATCTAATAAAGCAATTAAGATTTTTCGGTTGTTATTATTATTATTATTATTATTATTATTATTATTATTATTATTATTATTATTATATTATTATTATTATTATTATTATTATTATTATTATTATTATTTTCTTTTTTTTTTTTTGCTCTATCACAGTCCTCCAATTCGACTTGGTGGTATTTATAGTGTGGGATTCCGGGTTGCATCCTGCCTCCTTAGGAGTCCATCACTTTTCTTACTATGTGCGCCGTTTCTAGGATCACACTCTTCTGCATGAGTCCTGGAGCTACTTCAGCCTCTAGTTTTTCTAGATTCCTTTTCAGGGATCTTTGGGATCGTGCCTAGTGCTTCTATGATTATGGGTACGATTTCCACTGGCATATCCCATATCCTTCTTATTTCTATTTTCAGATCTTGATACTTATCCATTTTTTTTCCCTCTCTTTTCTCTTCAACTCTGGTGTTCCATGGTATTGCGACATCAATGAGTGATACTTTCTTCTTGACTTTGTCAATCAACGTCATGTCTGGTCTATTTGCACGTATCAACCCTATCTGTTCTGATACCATAGTCCCAGAGGATCTTTATTATTATTATTATTATTATATGTATTATTATTATTATTATTATTATTATTTATTTTATTATTATTATTATTATTATTATTATTATTTTTTATTTATTTTTTTTTTTGCTCTATCACAGTCCTCCAATTCGACTGGGTGGTATTTATAGTGTGGGGTTCCGGGTTGCATCCCGCCTCCTTAGGAGTCCATCACTTTTCTTATTATGTGTGCCGTTTCTAGGATCACACTCTTCTGGCATGAGGCCCGAGCTACTTCAGCGTCTAGTTTTTCTAGATTCCTTTTCAAGGATCTTGGGATCGTGCCTAGCGCTCCTATGATTATGGGTACGATTTCCACTGGCATATCCCATATCCTTATTATTTCTATTTCAGATCTTGATACTTATCCATTTTTTTTTCCCTCTCTTTCTCTTCAACTCTGGTGTCCCATTGGTATTGCGATATCAATGAGTGATACTTTCTTCTTGACTTTGTCAATCAACGTCACGTCTGGTCTGTTTGCACGTATCAACCCTATCCGTCCTGATACCGAATAGTCCCCAGAGGATCTTTGCGTGGATCGTTTTCTTTTTACTATCACTCCCTTAGGTTGGTGCTCGTACCAACTTATTACTGCAATGGGTAGCTGATGTTTCTTGCACAAGCTCCAGTGGAGGGCCTTTGCCACTGAATCATGCCTCTTTTTGTACTGGTTCTGTGCAAGTGCCGGGCATTCGCTTGCTATGTGGTTTATGGTTTCATTTTTCGTATTGCACTTCCTACATATGGGAGAGATGTTATTTCCGTCTATCGTTCTTTGAACATATCTGGTTCTTAGGGCCTGATCTTGTGCCGCTGTTATCATTCCTTCAGTTTCCTTCTTTAGCTCTCCCCTCTGTAGCCATTGCCATGTGTCATCGCTGGCTAGTTCTTTAGACTGTCTCATGTATTGTCCGTGCATTGGTTTGTTGTGCCAGTCCTCTGTTCTGTCCTGTCATTCTCCTGTCTCTGTATATTTCTGGGTCTTCGTCACTTTTATTAGTCCTTCTTCCCATGCACTCTTTAGCCACTCGTCTTCACTGGTTTTCAGATATTGCCCCAGTGCTCTGTTTTCGATGTTGACGCAGTCCTTTATAATTAGTAGTCCTCTCCCTCCTTTCTTTCGTGTTATGTATAGTCTGTCCGTATTTGCTCTTGGGTGTAGTGCTTTGTGTATTGTCATATGTTTCCTGGTTTTCTAATCTATGGTGCGGAGTTCTGCCTTCGTCCATTCCACTATTCCTGCGCTGTATCTGATTACTGGCACTGCCAATATGTTTATGGCTTTTATCATATTTCCGGCGTTGAGTTTTGACTTGAGTATCGCCTTGAGTCTCTGCATATATTCTTTCCTGATCGTGTCCTTCATCTCTTGGTGTTTTATATCCCCTCCTTCCATTATTCCCAGGTATTTGTATCCAGTCTCATCTATGTGTTTGATGTTGCTCCCATCTGGTAGCTTTATCCCTTCAGTTCTTGTTACTTTGCCTTTTTGCATGTTGACTAAGGCGCATTTTTCTATTCCAAACTCCATCCTGATGTCCCCAGATACAATCCTTACAGTCTGGATTAGGGTATCTATTCCCTTGATGCTCTTACCATACAGCTTGATGTCGTCCATGAACATCAGATGGTTGATTCTGTTGCCTCTTTTCTTGAGTTGGTACCCGGCATCCATCTTCTGTAGTACTTTTGTCATGGGAATCATGGCTACTACGAAGAGTAGTGGGGACAGTGAGTCTCCCTGGAAGATCCCTCTCCTGATATTAACCTCTGCTAGTCTTATTCCAGAGCTTGTAAGTATTGTATTCTAGTTGCGCATTGTATTTTTGAGGAAGCTGATGGTGTTTTCCTCTGCCCCATATATTTTCAGGCATTCTATTAGCCATGTGTGTGGTATCATGTCGAAGGCTTTCTTATAGTCTATCCATGCCATGCTTAGGTTGGTTTTCCTTCTCCTACTGTTCTTCAGTACCATTTTGTCTATCAGGAGCTGGTCTTTTGTGCCCCTACACTTCCTTCTGCAGCCTTTCTGTTGGTGGGGGAAGGTGTTTGTCTCCTCTAGGTAATTGTATAGCCTTTCACTGATGATACCTGTTAGTAACTTCCACATTATTGGTAGGCAGGTGATAGGCTTGTAGTTACTGGCTATATTTCCCTTACTCTTGTCTTTTTGTACTAAGGATGTTCTTCCTGTGGTCATCCATTTGGGTGCTTGGTGATTTGAGATACAATGCTGGAGTTGTTCTGCTATTCGTGGTGTAGGGCCTTGAAGTTTTTGAGCCAGTATCCATGGACTTCATCGGGACCTGGGGCTTTCCAGTTTGACATTTTCTTTAGTTGGTGTCTGACTGTGTCTGTCGTGATCTCTGTGAATCTTTGTTTTATTCTCCCTGTTTCTTCTTCCTTGACTTCCTGGAGCCATGTTGCATGCTTGTTGTGTGATACCGGATTACTCCATATGTTTTCCCAGAGTCTCTTACTTTGTTCGGCTTCAGGAATTTCTGGTTGGTTGTCTTCCCCTCTTAGTTGGCTGTATAGTCTTTTCTGGTTGGTTCCGAATAGTTTGTTCTATTATTATTATTATTATTTTTTTTTTTTTTTTTTTTTTTTTTTTTTTTTTTTTTTTTTTTTTTTTTTTTTTTTTTTTTTTTTTTTTTTTTTTTTTTTTTTTTTTTTTTTTTTTTGCTCTACCACAGTCCTCCAATTCGACTGGGTGGTATTTATTGTGTGAAGTTCCGGGTTGCATCCTGCCTTCTTAGGAGTCCATCACTTTTCTTACTATGTGTGCCGTTTCTAGGATCACACTCTTTCTGCATGAGTCCTGGAGCTACTTCAGCCTCTAGTTTTTTCTAGATTCCTTTTCAGGGATCTTGGGATCGTGCCTATTGCTTCCCTATTGATTATGGATACGATTTCCACTGGCATATCCCATATCCTTACTTATTTTTCTATTTTCAGATCTTGATACTTATCCATTTTTTTGTTTTTTTTCCCTCTCTTTCTCTTCAACTCTGGTGTCCCATGGTATTGCGACATCAATGAGTGATACTTTCTTCTTGACTTTGTCAATCAACGTCACGTCTGGCCTGTTTGCACGTATCACCCTATCCGTTCTGATACCATAGTCCCAGAGGATCTTTGCCTGATCGTTTTCTATCACTCCTTCAGGTTGGTGTTCGTACCACTTATTACTGCAGGTAGCTGATGTTTCTTGCACAGGCTCCAGTGGAGGGCTTTTGCCACTGAATCATGCCTCTTTTTGTACTGGTTCTGTGCAAGTGCCGGGCATTCACTTGCTATGTGGTTTATGGTTTCATTTTTCGTATTGCACTTCCTACATATGGGAGAGATGTTATTTCCGTCTATCGTACTTTGAACATATCTGGTTCTTAGGGCCTGATCTTGTGCCGCTGTTATCATTCCTTCAGTTTCCTTCTTTAGCTCTCCCCTCTGTAGCCCATTTGCCATGTGTCATCGCTGGCTAGTTCTTTAGTCTGTCTCATGTATTGTCCGTGCATTGGTTTGTTGTGCCAGTCCTCTGTTCTTTCTGTCTTTCTCCTGTCTCTGTATATTTCTGGGTCTTCGTCTACTTTTATTAGTCCCTTCTTCCCATGCACTCTTAGCCACTCGTCTTCACTGGTTTTCAGATATTGCCCAGTGCTCTGTTTTCAATGTTGACGCAAGTCCCCTATACTTAGTAGTCCTCTCCCTCCTTCCTTTCGTGTTATGTATAGTCTGTCCGTATTTGCTCTTGGGTGTAGTGCTTTGTGTATTGTCATTTGTTTCCTGGTTTTCTGATCTATGCTGCGGAGTTCTGCCTTCGTCCATTCCACTATTCCTGCGTTGTATCTGATTACTTGGCACTGCCCATGTGTTTATGTTATTATTATTATTATTATTATTATTATTATTATTATTATTATTATTATTATTATTATTATTATTATTATTATTATTATTATTATTATTATCATTATTATTATTATTATTATTATTATTATTATTATTATTATTATTAGTTCTATGAAACCTATTCATATGGAACAAGCCCACAGAAGCAAAATTATTTGCAAGCTTGAATTTCAGGTTAGTTGCCCCTTTGGTGGGCTTGTTTCCATGTGAATAAATTTTATCTACTGAATAATAATAATAATAATAATAATAATAATAATAATAATAATAATAATAATAATAATAATAATAATAATAATATGTATGCTGGAAACAGACCTTCTTTCAAACATGTTTTATTGAATGTAATGGTAGAATTTACAGAATTTACTTTGCACAGAATTGAGAGAATTCTGCCCAAATAATTCTGTAAATTTTGCCATTCTATTCAATGAAATAATAATATAAATAATAATAATAATAATAATAATAATAATAATAATAATAATAATAATAATAATAATAATAATAATAATAATAATAATAATCGTTGTGGTGATCAGTTGCTGGATCATCAGTTGAAAGGCTATACAACTACCTAGAGGAGACAAACACCATCCCCCACCAACAGAAAGGCTGCAGAAGGAAGTGTAGGGGCACAAAAGACCAGATCCTGATAGACAAAATGGTAATGAAGAAACAGTAAGAGAAGGAAAACCAACCTAAGCATGGCATGGATAGACTATAAGAAAGCCTTTCTTCAATGATACCACACACATGGCTAATAGAATGCCTGAAAATATATGGGGCAGAGGAAAACACCATCAGCTTCCTCAAAATACAATGCGCAACTGGAATACAAATACTTACAAGCTCTGGAATAAGACTAGCCATGAGGTTAATATCAGGAGAGGGATCTTCAGGGCGACTCACTGTCCCCACTACTCTTCGTAGTAGCCATGATTTCCCATGACAAAAGTACTACAGAAAATGGATGCCGGGTACCATCTCAAGAAAAGAGGCAACAGAATCAACCATCTGATGTTCATGGACGACATCAAGCTGTATGGTAAGAGCATCAAGGAAATAGATACCCTAATCCAGACTGTAAGGATTGTATCTGGGGACATCAGGATGGAGTTTGGAATAGAAAAATGCGCCTTACTCAACATACAAAAAGCAAAGTAACGAGAACTGAAGGGATAAAGCTACCAGATGGGAGCAACATCAAAAACATAGATGAGACTGGATACAAATACCTGGGAATAATGGAAGGAGGGGATATAAAACACCAAGAGATGAAGGAACACGATCAGGAAAGAATATATGCAGAGACTCAAGGCGATACTCAAGTCAAAACTCAACGCCGGAAATATGATAAAAAGCCATAAACACATGGGCAGTGCCAGTAATCAGATACAACGCAGGAATAGTGGAATGGACGAAGGCAGAACTCCGCAGCATAGATCAGAAAACCAGGAAACATATGACAATACACAAAGCACTACACCCAAGAGCAAATACGGACAGACTATACATAACACGAAAGGAAGGAGGGAGACTAGGACTACAAGTATAGAGGACTGCGTCAACATCGAAAACAGAGCACTGGGGCAATATCTGAAAACCAGTGAAGACGAGTGGCTAAAGAGTGCAATGGGAGGGAAGAAGGACTAATAAAAGTAGACGAAGACCCAGAAATATACAGAGACAGGAGAATGACAGACAGAACAGAGGACTGGCACAACAAACCAATGCACGGACATACATGAGACAGACTAAAGAACTAGCCAGCGATGACACATGGCAATGGCTACAGAGGGGAGAGCTAAAGAAGGAAACTGAAGGAATGATAACAGCGGCACAAGATCAGGCCCTAAGAACCAGATAGTCATTGTAAAGAACGATAGACAGAAATAACATCTCTCCCATATGTAGGAAGTGCAATACGAAAAATGAAACCATAAACCACATAGCAAGCGAATGCCCGGCACTTGCACAGAACCAGTACAAAAAGAGGCATGATTCAGTGGCAAAAGCCCTCCACTGGAGCCTGTGCAAGAAACATCAGCTACCTTGCAGTAATAAGTGGTACGAGCACCAACATGAGGGAGTGATAGAAAACGATCACGCAAAGATCCTCTGGGACTATGGTATCAGAACGGATAGGGTGATACGTGCAAACAGACCAGACGTGACGTTGATTGACAAAGTCAAGAAGAAAGTATCACTCATTGATGTCGCAATACCAAGGGACACCAGAGTTGAAGAAAAAGAGAGGGAAAAATGGTTAAGTATCAAGATCTGAAAATAGAAATAAGAAGGATATGGGATATGCCAGTGGAAATCATACCCATAATCATAGGAGCACTAGGCACGATCCCAAGATCCCTGAAAAGGAATCTAGAAAAACTAGACGCTGAAGTAGCTCCAGGACTCATGCAGAAGAGTGTGATCCTAGAAACGGCACACATAGTAAGAAAAGTGATGGACTCCTAAGGAGGCAGGATGCAACCCGGAACCCCACACTATAAATACCACCCAGTCGAATTGGAGGACTGTGATAGAGCAAAAAAAAAAAAAAATAAAAAAATAAATGTAGAAACAATCAACATGTGTTCATTAGTTTTCTAACAGCATATGAGTAGTCTCAAAAAAAAAAAAAACAAAAAAAAAAAAAAAAAAAAAAAAAAAAAAAAAAACAGTCCAGATCTCTCATGTCTTGTCAGAGATAAATTCTTTTATTTTATGTTTTTTTTGTTTTTTTTTAGAAATTGTTGCATGACACCATGAAACTTTTTTTTCCTTGAGCGATCTATGTGCCCGTATGCGTCCTCTTATTTCTCTTACTGTGATAGAAAAAATATTATCTTTTTTTCAACGATATTTTTCCTTACGTCAAGCACAATGATGTTGCCAAAAAACATCAGTTTAAATTTTGCCTGATAGAATAATAATGAATTCATTGATATCAAATGCAATTAGAATCGTAAGAGTCTTCAATTTAAAAAACAAAAATAAATAATAATTTCACTTATGAATCGATATTCTCGACATTTTCATTCATTTTATTTAGGGACAACCGGATAAGTTTTCAGTGAATAATATTTGAAGGATTGGTGAAGGAAATGTGAGAATGATTCGTAAAACTCTAGTATCACTGGTTAATGTAAAAAAAAAGCTACTTGATATATGCTGGTCATAACTGATAATTGTATATATATATATATATATATATATATATATATATATATATATATATATATATATATATATATATATATATATATATATAATATATATATATATATATATATATATATATATGTATAACAGAATCACGAAAGTTAGGAACGTGATAAATCCAAATATAAATAAAGATAAATGCCACGAAGGAAAAATAAACGAAGAGTCTGCGAGATCTTTCGGCTTAAAAGCCCTTTACTGAAGCAGTTACTGACAAAAATACGAGAAAAGACAAATACAAGAAGGTTCGTATAACTGACAGATAGGGATTATAAAAAGGATTAGTGCCTAGAATCCGACACACCTGGAAGATAAGAAACCTTCCCAAACAAGCATAAACAAAGGGTGCAATTAAAGTTTAAGACAATCATCTCAGATACAATCTCCAGACAATTACAGGATTATAGGTGACAGCTAAACGGAACCCGGTAAACAAAACCATATTCACAAAACATGGCAGACATACATTACAATAAAAAATTTTTAATAACTCTAAGGCAACTGATTTTTATTTAAGTCAGTAATTATATATTTGAGGTCATTCTTAA
>NC_087201.1:170274135-170281836 GCF_015104395.2 Macrobrachium nipponense
CACGAGTAAATGACACCCATTTCTCAAGATATGACTCGCTTATCGCTGGTGTATAAGTGTAATGAAGGCATCAGCATTCACATGGGTTGCTAATGGTACTTCGTACTTGCTATTCTTAATGATTTTTACTCCTTAGTAGCTGATTCTATAAGTTATTATTATTATTATTATTATTATTATTATTATTATTATTATTATTATTATTATTATTATTATTATTATTATTATTATTATTATTTAATTTTTTGTCTATCACAATCCTCAAATTCGACTGTGATATTTATAGTGTGTGATTCCGGGTTGCATTCTGCCTCCTTAGGAGTCCAGGACTATTACTATTTTATTATTATTATTTTCTTTATTTTCTATCACATTCTTCCCATTCGACTGTGTGGTACTTATAGTGTGGGGTTCCGGGTTGCATCTTGCCTCCTCAGGAGTCCATCACTTTTTTTTACTATATGCGCTGTTTCTAGGAGCACACACTTCTGCATGAGTCCTGGAGCTACTTCAGCATCTAGTTTTTCCAGGTTCCTTTCGAGGGTAACTTGTGATCGTGCCTAGTATCCCTATTATTATGGATACAATTTCCACTGGCATATCCTATATTCTTCTTATTTCTATTTTCCCCTTTCTTTCTCTTCGACTCTGGTGTCTGTTCCATCAATGAGTGATAAATTCTTCTTGATTTTGTCAAGTAATTATTACTATTATAATCATCATTATTATCATTATAGTGGAGAAACCGACAGTTTGTAAATGTTCATATACTTAAAGATAGATATGTACAGATAGCTTTAGGGGTTCTGTTCCGTTGACCTTTTCGATCCGACACGTTGCAACACAGAACGTCAAACCTATATATAAATTTATATATATATATATATATATATATATATATATATATATATATATATATATATATATATATATATAGATCAAGCCCCGTTGACAGTTAGCCTGAAGCGTCTTCTACCTGGTGCATCGTTGTCCCCAGCGGTGAGTGCGTTCAACTCGTCATCAACAACATAGACGTCGTGGGCATCGGTTACTTTCAGTTGCCTGATCAGTAGATAGAGAACCAGTCCCATCCCCAGCTTCCTTGCCATAGGAAGAGTAGGGTAATGTGCAGCAATATATATAGTGGTTTATCTATGCAAGGAAATGAAACCTTTCACGCAGGAAGATAATGAACTCGCCAACAATCTTATTTCCAGGATTTATATATCAAAGGATTTAAGAATGAAGACCATTATTATATTAGTGTTGTTTCGTAAACCATATCTGAAGCTGTGGTTATCTCTCTCTCTCTCTCTCTCTCATCTCTCTCTCTTCTCTCTCTCTCTCTCTCTCTCTCTCTCTTCTCTCTCTCTCTCTATATATATATATATAATATATATATATATATATATATATATATATATATATATATATGTGTGTGTGTGTGTGTGTGTGTGTGTGTGTGTGTGTGTGTGTGTGTTTGCATTATGCAAAAGTTTGATGGGAAATTCCATCCTATAGCTTTTTATAGCAGGAAGTTCAGAACAAAGGGCAGCAACGAGAAGTCCATGGCCACCATAGATAAAGAAGCCTTTGCAATAGTGGTGAGCTTGGTTAAAATGTTACTGATGGGGAATAAAGCAGAAGTTCTTACAGACCACAAACCATTATTAGATCTTTTTAATAAACCCGATTTGTCGCATAAAAGAGCTCGATGGTTTCTAACTATCAGAGATTTTGATGCAAAGCTCAAATATATAGAGGGCAAATTTAACGTAGTTGCAGATGCCCTAAGTAGAAGTTTTCACGACACGGAAGGATTCCAAGTTGCGCAAGTCACTAGCGAGTCTATACAATGGGATATGGCTCTCATAGAGCAAAGGCAAGATGAAGACGAGATTCTGGCAGACACAAAAGCGTTTCTTAGAGGGGAATTAGTCAGGAAACGTTATAAGTTGCCTTATTCGGGTTTGGAGTTAGAAGGTAATCTGTTGGTTAGGAAAATTAAATATAAATTGAGAACCAGTGAAAGTAAAGGGGATACGTCACAGATCGTAATTCCGAAAGTCCTAATTACAGTGGTTTTGGATATAGTACATTGCAGGTTCGGTAGTCCGCACTTGGGAATAGAAAAAACGTATAATGAGGTTCGTGCTAAATACATTTGGAAAACATGGGGAAAGATATGGAAAATTTTGTGAAAAACTGTATTGTATGCAATGCATGCAAACCTGCATGGATAACTTCATGAAAATTAGGATCATATCCTATACCAAGTAGACCTTTTCAGAGAATACATATGGATATCCTGGGTAAGTTTTGTGAGTTTAGATATGCGAATAAGTACTTGTTAGTAATAATAGATGAACTTACAAGGATAGTAGAAATTTTCCCACTTAAGCATAAAATGGCTGAGGAAGTAGCTATAGCATTTTTCAATGGTAACATTTGCAGATACAGCTCACCTGAGGTTCTATTGACCGACAATGGCAGAGAATTTGTGAACAAAACTTTGGAATGTTTAGCGGAAGTCATGGGGATACAGAAAGTAACAATTACTCCATACAGACCTGGAGCTAATGGGTTGTGTGAACGAGCAAACAGGAAAGTGCTCGAGGCTCTCAGGAAGACTGTAGGTGGTAATGATAAGAATTGGGACAGATATATTGATGATGTTAGACATAGTATTAACACTATGGTTAGTTATTCCATTAAAATGTCTCCATTTGAAGCTTTGTTTGGTTCCCCAGCACGAGGCACATATGAACTGCTAACTATACCTCATCATGGGGAGGATACGACCGAATCATTGATATCTACAGCGAGAGAGAGACTTGCTTGTCTCACCCGTAATCTTAAAACCGCAACCAGAGAGATGGTAGAGAAAAGTATTAGTAAAACATCTAATCCCAAGATCAATGTCGGAGACAAGGAATTTTTAAAAATCAACATGAGAAACGAGCTGAACTACAAATTAGGCCCGAAATTTGAAGGTCCTTTTAGAGTCATTGAGGAAAAATTTGGAAACAGATTT
Source organism: Macrobrachium nipponense (assembly GCF_015104395.2). Classification (NCBI taxonomy): domain Eukaryota; kingdom Metazoa; phylum Arthropoda; class Malacostraca; order Decapoda; family Palaemonidae; genus Macrobrachium; species Macrobrachium nipponense. The sequence goes on from NC_087201.1 coordinate 170,277,170, forward strand.
GTAGTCTTAGAGGAAAAAACAGGTCGGTCGAAATTAAATATATCAAAATTGAAAGGAATTGGTTGTGGTGATTAATATAATGTTGCGCAATTGCATTTTTTTGTCTGGTTTTTGCAAATTGATGGTGAAATGTGTTTAATGTTTTTTTTGTCTCTTTCATTTCTTCTACTGTCTTTTTTCTTATCATGCGCAATCTGCGGTGTTTTTGCGTATGATTCAGAGGTCAATATTTTATGTGGAAAGTTGGTTTGAAAATATGGCGAATTTCTGATAAAGCTGAGAAACATGATGATAAACACGTGATAATTCCTGTGTGTATGGGGTTTTGGAGCTGAATTTTTGTGGGTTTTTTTATGGGGTGGCACATTTTTTGGGGCTCAGTTTTTTTTGTGGCTATAATCTTTGGCAGGGGTTTTTCTTGTGGTTATATTTTTTGGGGGGCCTGTGATCTGAGCTTTTACGAGCCGAGAGGTGGTTATTGGAGTTTTATGGGTTTCGGTGAAAAGGTTGTATTTTATTTCACCAGTGGTTATAATGGGTGGATTGCAGTATATAATGGGTGGTTTTCTGTGGTTTATATCCCGAATAAGTGGTTATATGCATTTATATACTTGGGGTAGTATCATGGGTGAGTTATGTTTTAAGGATATTTTTTTGGGTACCTTTGGTGATATCCTAAGGATAATTTGTGAAATGCGATTATATAGTCTTAGTATAGAATTTTTGGGGCTATTTGGAGAATAATGATTTCTGAGGTTGCAAGTCGACTAGACAAATCTATAGTGCGATTCGAGCACATGAGGTGTTCACAGGTGGATTTTTGCTGATAATGGTGTGATGAGTCCGGTTGCAGCTTTTTATCCTTTTGGAGTCGATTACTCGGAGATTTGCACTATTTTCGGAGATGTTGATTATGACATTCCATGAGGATGTGTGTAAGGGGTCGATTCCGGTCTATGAGATATGTTGCGGTAGCAAATTCCGTAATGATACATACTGCATTTATGGGGGAAAGCGTAGGATTATATAAATGTTTTTTCTCTGTGTACGTTTTGTAATGGGGAAAGTTCAATTACTATTGATTATTATTATTTTTTTCTTATCCTACGAGAGATGTTGTAATTGGGGTTAAGCTTTACTTAGCATTTCTACTTTAGACAGGAGATATAATTTATCGGGGTATATGAGTTAGGTAGAAGGGGTGTTCGGTATTATATTTGATGGAGGTTAATTATATAAACAGTAATTGGCCTTGCTGTTAGACATTACAGATTTTTTTTATAGTATATTTGTCAGATATAGGATTATTTGTGAGGATGCAGTGGGTAGAGATTTTATTTTGTTTAGTGAGGAATTTTTAATATTTGACTAGGAGATTGGGTACATTAATTAATGACAGATTTGTGTGGTAAAGCGAGACTTTAGTTATCTATGATCATGTTGACTTTTCAAATATGGACACAAGATGACTTTAAAGAATTCCCAACTTCACGTGATGATGGCGATGGAAACAGCTTGGCTCTACAATACCAGAGGTTGAGTCTACACACAGGTGGTGATGCTATGGATTGCCTTTGCAATGGATGAGATGTCGTCGGTGGATTGTCTCAGGATATGTTCTGGGATGAATCTGGAGTCTACAATCTCCTATGAGGCAGGTGCAAGTCGCACTTGCATGGAAGTCACAGGATATTCCCTTGACAACGAGGTGGTGACCACGTTTCCTTTAGTAGAAAACGTCGAAACTACAGTTTCGCGATGAGGGGGTGTTGGATACACTTACGAGAGTTGCAGACACCGAATAATGGCACGTGCTGTTTTGAGATGGTTTACGTGTTTAGCTGTCGTGTATACAACTCGTCAATGAAAGTGTTTATGAAACACTTACATGGAAACCATGTGGCGGTTCGAGTTCCACCTACAGTGGAGACTGTTACAAATTAAAACATTGTACATTAGTTACTGATGTGGTGTGCGACAGTAGTGCACAAAGGACATAGGTGGCCGAGCCGTACTAAAGATGAAAGTAAATGTCGGTGAATTGTGATGCATCAGCTTTCTTGGCTTAGAGACAGAGAAAGCCTAGGGCCAGCCTTCTTTGAAATGAAGGAATTAATGATTATGCATTGTGAGGACGGGGGCCTGTACAACCAGTTGCTATGGGATTTTAATGTGTGTCTGATAGGTACATGCGTTTTGTGCGTGTAATGATGGGTCTATAACTGCCTGCCACTTGGGGAGAAAAGACACACTCTCCTGAGAACAAGGATAAAGGACAGTTCGGAGGACACTAGGTGTTGAAAAAACCCATCGAAGGTAGGGCACATTTTAAGACTTTGGAAAAGTTGCCTTTGAAAAGAGAGAAGTGTGATGTGTATACATTTATTTAACATTAATTAATTAATTGTGTGTTGGGGAATATAATGGATATGTCTCTTTGTTTCAGATGGGTCCCATGTCATTATTCTAGAGAACGGGATTTTCTAAACACTTGACTATTAAAAATGTAGTGATTTACAATTTGGGAGTTTGGGGGGGATTACTTAGTCTAATTCAGGAGAGTAGAATGACAATGTTTACAGTGTTTTTGTGGGTCAAACTTAGTTCTTAATGTGGCATCTTTTAGTCACTTTGTTCCATATTTATGTTTCATCTAGTTTGGGGAAATAAATAGCATATTTTTGTATTTACAAGGATTCATTAGCCTAGCTTGATATCGCTTTTCAGAGGGAGACAGCCAGCTATTGAAAAGTAAGAGTTGCCACTTATTTAGTTTTGATTAACCAGTGCCTTCTGAATATATTATATATATATATATATATATAGATATATATATATATATATATATATATATATATATATATATATATATAGATAGATAGATAGATAGATATATATAGATATATATAGATATATATATATATATATATATATATATATATATATTATATATATATATATAGTATATATATATATATATATATATATATATAGATATATATATGAGTATATCTAAAAAGGGCAGTTTATTATTGTTACTTTTCTCTAAAGTGAACTGGATATTGTTATCAAACAATAATAAACTGCCCTTTTTAGATACTCATAGAAAAGAAAAGAAACAGGATATGAATTCAGCACATATAGAAAGCCCACACATACAAACTCATATATTCATTTCTTCTCTTTTCATAGTCATGATATAAAAATAGGGGTTCTAACAGGTTTATTTCTTTTTAGGGCAATGAGAACGTGTGACCCTTGCAAGATAGAGCAAGAAATAAATTACATCGATAAAAGCTTCGATGCATTAGCATACCCGGAATGGTTCAGAAAAAGGGCACTCAACAAAGCTAGAAAAATATTTTACAGAGCGAATGTAGAGAGTACATGGAATAAAGAAAACAAGAAAATAGTTGCCCTCCCTTTTATGCCTAAAATGAAACAAATCACTTCAAAATGAAAGAAAGTCAATATAAATTTGTATATACATTGATAATACCTTAAAAAACAAAGTATGTAAAAATAAATTGGAAGGAGAAGACAGTAATACAGAGGATGTAGCGGGGGTATACATAATCAATTGCAATAATTGTGGAGACAGATATGTGGGGGAATCAGGTAGGGGAATAAGGACTAGAGTCCAAGAACATAGAAGGGCAGTACAGCTTAACTCTCAGGGGAGTGCTATAGCTAGACATTGTTGGGAAAATGACCATAGGATGGATTTCAAAAACAGTAGGCTTATATACAAAAGCAACAAAATTAGTCACAGGAGGGTAGTAGAAGGTGCGCTTATCAGAGAGATCAAAGTAATTGAAGGAAACAAAGGTTTTACCTCAGAAGATCCCATAAGCCGAGCTTTGATATTAAAAGAAGCTAAGATTGACCCTGCTGACCTGGAGATTAGGTTTCCTGCCCAACAGACTTTCGGTGACCACACCCTTACCACAAGGGTGAATCCCATGACCATCAGCTCAGGATATCAGAGCGACAAGAGGGGATGGATTGGCAACTCTCAAGAAAACCAGAACAGCCATCGCATAAACGACAGCACAACGAGAAGAAGTTCCAGAAGACTGCTGGGCCTTGACCCAGGCTAACATCCCAAACATCTCTTGAGAATGGGCCACAGAAGGGCCTGAAAGTACTCGAGTGTGGAGTAAAACTAATGTAAATACTTAGAAGTAAACAAGTTACAAATTGAAATTGTGGGTTTCTTTTTCAATCTTCAGAAGAAAACTGAAAGAAGTTTTTGTTTGGTTCATCTTACAAGATATCAAACAAGCCACCCTTTGGCTAAAGTAAAGGTAACACTTACCCATTCCCAACCGGAATATCACTCACTGATAAATAAAAACACTTTGGCATCTGCCATCATGGCTTCGCCTTCCTCCCCGAATGTCTGTGCAAGTCTTCCCATAAACTTGGCATTATGAATAGAAGAGGCGCACACGCACATACGAACCACACAGTTCGCTAGCGCCTCGCGGTTCTAGCTGCATCTAGTTTCACAAAGGCACTTTGGGAAGAGTTCATAAACTGTCGTACATTGACTCGACGAACTAAGCATTTTTATCTCACGCCATCCCCTAGAAACTCATTGATCAGCTACCCTCAGGTCGTTACTCTGCCCTGTCCTCCACATTCCACAGGTTACAGAGAATGCA
>NC_087201.1:170282336-170299836 GCF_015104395.2 Macrobrachium nipponense
ACAATAACCAACATTATCTTAGTCATAAAACTGGGGTAAGTCATAATACCAATCTCCATAGTACAAACACTTTGAAAACAATAGTTCAAAGTTCCCATATGAAACCCCTTTTGTTCCCAGATCCAGTTCCCTTTTCCCTTTTTCAGAATCGACCTAATTAAAAAGACAGGAGAAAACATCAACGATAAGCAAAAAGATTATAAAATTAAAATCAAAAGATCAATATGGAATAGAAAACATATTTGGAAAACAAATAAATATTTCCAAAATTACAGATAAAGCCACCCACTGTTTTGGACCAAATTAATAAGGATGGCTTACCCATTCAACACAGTATGAACAAAAACACGTTACCAAAAATACTGTTCGTAAAGAAGAGCCATCTTGGCTTATCTGCGTGCCTCTTGTAATGATTTCTCTCCTTCTTGGTTAAACCCCTTACATTCTCATTTTGTTTTTTTAGGGAAAAGGCTCAGACCAAGAACGCACGAAACTCACCAACACATTATTCACGCCCCCAAGAAACTGATTTCCAAACCCCAGTTTCAGAAGGCACCTATGTATCAATGCGGCCCATAGCGACAGGAACGTTGCCCACTTCACCTGCCACAGGTAGCAATTTTGACATCACGTCACCCAAAAAAGATACATCAGCATTTCCTAAGCTTGTCACTTACGGGCACTCTGTCTCCAAGGGGAAGTTAAAAAACGATTGACCACTACATTGTAAGAGATGTTTCACTAGCCAATATATGGCAATATAAATTATATATATAATATATATAATATTACATATAGACCTATATATCTATATATTAGATATAATAGTATATAGTGGTGGTGGGGTGTGTGTGTGGGTGTGGTGTATACCATGAAACCATCCCAAGCAACTAGGAAATTTGAGGACAGGTCTGATAAATAATGAAAAAATATCCCGTATATAAAATTTGGGAATAAATAAAAGCCAGGTGAACCATCATCTGAAGAGAGAGAGAGAGGAGAGAGAGACGAGAGAGATCGAGACGGAGAGTAGAGAGCCGAGCCAGCTATAATGCAACTTCCCAACGTCTGTTCTTCGAAATCGTAAAAACAATGCCATTTTCAAATCTTATCAAAACAAAGCTTACTCGTAATTTAGCGGATTTCTGGGAAAACCGAGAACCACAAATTTAAATTTTTAATTTTTTTACGCGGATTCATATAGTTTTATGTCAAGCTGTATTCGATCTAGATTGATATACATAGAAATAATATAATAATATATAATATATATATAGATAATATATATATTAATGATATATATATATATATTATTATGACCGAAGAAGAGACGAGAAGAGAAGAAGAAAGAAGGAACAGGATTAAATGTAATAGTAATTCCAATTTCTTTTATTTAATCCTCCTCAAGGCTCAGGGATTCACAATGGGATCCCGGATGATGTTTACCCCAAGATTTCAAAAAAAGAAAAAAAGAAAAGGAAATCAACTCCCAGATTACGAAGAAAAAACGTTCAGAGCCTTTTATCAAGTCTTTTTTAAAAACGTTTCCCTTTTAAATTTAAATTATGACCCATGTCATTGGAAACAGAATTGCCTTCATTTCCAATGATGACTACCCGATTTCGAATGTGCCTCGAAGTTTAAAAAATGTAGAATATAGTTTAATGACAATTGGTTTAAATTTTAAGTCTCTGAGATTGTTATCCCCCCCCCAGTTTTTTTTGGGGGGGGGGGGGGGGGGGGGGGAAAAAAAACTAGATCATATTCTGTGGTTTCCATCGGGATGTTAGTGAAGTGATATAAAGAATTTCTCAACAAAATTCGAGCCCGGTCAAAGGAAAGAATGAAATTCATAATAAAATGTGATATTTTGTTCCCTAAGCAAAAGTCTTTTAACGTTAAATGTTCAGCCGGCGGGAAATACGTTTTTGTTCCAATGGTTTTACATTCCTTCTCGCTTGTGTACTGTCAGAATAGCCAAAACCTAACCAGGTTTTTCGAAGAAGAAAGAAAAGGTATTGTCAGTGTATTCATTATGTGATATATAACCGCTTAAATAAATTATTTAAATTTTTTGAAATTGTTCTTAGGAATCGTTGTATATTTCTCAAAGGCACAAACACAAAATTCTTACTTTTTTGGTTGGTTACTTATTTACATTCCCTTGGACAACCTATTGCAGTCAGAAGTACCAAACATGCTATTGTCTTTAAACGAAGAAAAACAGCATAAATGTACCCCTCCCCTTTATATGCTTATTTAACCGACGGCCCCCCCCCCCCCCCCCCCCACCAAAAAAAGTTATAAATAATAACTAGTTTGGTTCCTCTTATTTTCTTTGCATGTGCCACCAAAAGATTTTTCCCCGGGGTTTTTGTTTTTTTTTTTTTATACTTCTCAGTGGACATAGTACTGCCTACATTGTTTGTTGGACCCGTAACCGGATCTAAGTGGCAGTAAATTGGACGAGGGAAACTTTTGGTTTTGGTGGTGGGAAAACTGATCATCACTTGAGATTATTACACTTCTTACCTGAAATTTCAAATAATTTAAAATTCTATAACAAATGTCAAAGAAAACAGTAAAACTCTTCAACAGATACTTGTTTTGTTAATTTTCAAGAGGAGGTTATTTTTAGTTCCCTGGTAGACGAGGAAAATAAAGAAATATATTATCCAAAAATATCTGAGACACCCGTTACTCCCCCCCGATCAAAATACCGTCGTCCATCCAATAGATGGCGTTCAGCTGCTCTTAGTTTGAAGCAAAAATACATCGACTTTTAAAATTTTAATTTTTCCTTCCCAGAGGAAGTAATAATAGCCGAGTGGTTCGCACCCCAGTCGGTACAACGATAATCTAATATTAAAAAAATTGGATTATAAATTTTTTTCATTCTTTTGCATATTTTGATCGTTTAGTAATGAAAACTAGAAATAACATATATAGTCTGTAATCATTATTCATCCTTTTCAAACAAAAATTGAATACGTGGGATTGGACATGATATACTATTGAATTTAATTATTAGATTTATTTATGACATTTTACATTAATGCAGCGATTGGTTATTTTGTAAAAATAACTGGTTAGATAATTTGGTTATTCTCATAATCGCTTATGGTTGGGGGGATAATCTTTAGTTTGCCCATGTAAACTGCTCGGTCTTCTGCAGTTCATCATAAATTGTGATTTTTTTTTTTTTGCACAACCTAATTAAAACACTGCAAGAGTTTCCTATAAGCTTTTACAGACTTCATGAAAGTGATGCTGATTCTGACTTTCAAGTAGCTATAAGAGAAAGATGGTAACACATATACAGCCCTTCATACAATTTCAGGATATGATTATTTGAAATAAATTCTTCTCAAAATATATCATCTGATTTTCGTAACATAATAATATATGCCCCGTTATGTTTTGATAAAGACAGCATTGTTATTTGAACTCAGATAAAATATCAGTAATTCCCTTCATAGAATAGGAAGTTTTCGATTGAATGAAACTCATTATCCAGATATCTGCACATACAATTCTGTACTATAAAAAGAGAGAGAGAGAGAGAGAGAGAGAGAGAGAGAGAGAGAGAGAGAGAGAGAGAGAGAGAGAGAGAGAGAATGAGGTGAATTCTTGGGTTGGGTGTTGTCATTTACGTTCATTCCCATAATTTTATTATTATGATTATTAAAATTTCAGAGCATAAACATTAATAAAGAGAGCACACACATATTGAAAGGCGAATACAGAAGGGAGCATAATATAGAAAGGAGCATTGAGAGATCATGGCTGGATAGTTAGAGGTAGATGTGATTCGTCCTATCGGTTGATTTTGTTAAGAGGGCCACAAAACTCTCTCTTTCTCTTTCTCTCTCTCTCTCTCTGAACAAGAATTAGATTTCCTATCTCTCTCTCTCTCTCTCTCTCTCTCTCTCTCTCTCTCTCTCTCTCTCTCTAGACAAGAATTAGATTTGCTATCTTTCTTTCTCTCTCTCTCTCTCTCAAGACAAGAATTAGATTTACTATCTCTCTCTTTTTTTCTCTCTTCCTCTCTATCTCTCTCTCGATCTTGTTGAGCACTGGAAGAAGAATTACTACCAAACGCTCTCGCTTGCGCTCTCTCTCTCATCTCTCTAGATCACTAAGGACATGGATTTAAATTTACTCTCGTTCTCTATCTCTCTCTCTCTCTCTCACACACAGGAACTAGAATTAAATTCTCTCTCTCTCTCTCTCTCTCTCTCTCTTCTCATCTCTCTCTCTCTCTCTCGAGCACAAGAGCAAGAATTAAATTTTCATCTCTCTCTCTCTCTCTCTCTCTCTCTCTCTAGTAGCCATCTTGCTTGGTGAGACGTACCCGCGTGAAGTCACAATAATCAACAGATATCACAAGTTTAACATACGACTAGAATTTGAGAAATATCTAGAAGTGTTCGTGAACTATCGGTGATAAGATTAGTGTGAAAAATAGTAGGATAAAGCGTTCTTCTAAGTTAGTTTATCAAGTGTAATACTATAAATCAGAACAAGATGGCAGTAAGTTCCAACTGCGGGAAAAAGGTGGGCGTAATTTGCGTGTCTAGCAGATTCGCAATACGATGAGGTAGCAGGAAGGGAACTGGCATTTCTCATCTATGAAATCAGCAACAGTCCTAACCAAAAAGATACAAAACCATCATAGATATATTAGAAGGATATAATCTTCAAACTGGAACAAAATCTAATGAAAACATCTTGAAAATAATTGAAGAAAGTTCCAAATAAAATCCAGTGGTCAAGAGACTCATAAAGAAAATATACATAAACCAACATATTCCGACAAAGAAAATGAATAAGGTGAATCTTGTGAATATACTAATTGATGCATTAGGAAAAAGAATGCCAAAAGCATGCAAACTGTGTAAGATTTGGTATAGCATAGTCAATCCACAAAACCTAATCAGAAAATGTGCTGCATGCAACATTCCGACCCATCCACAGTGTGCTGAGGTAATACAAGATTTGAGAAAAGATACAAGAATTTTTTGTTCAACATGTCTATCAGGATAGACAATGTTATTAAATCAAGATTGAATGTACAAATAGTTGAGGATGAAGAAGAAGAGAAGAGAAGAAGAAGAAGAAAAAGAAGAGAGGAAAACGGAAGAGAAGTAAACAAAAATGAAATGACAGAAAAAAATAAGGAAAACAAAGAACAAAATAAAAGTATGGATGCAGAGTAATCATTGATACTACATATGAGGCAATAAAGCAGCATACCTACGAAGAAATAAATTACGATATGAACAACAGAAAAGCAAAATCCCGAAGAGGCTCTACCAGATCTATACAATGACGGGAAAGAGGAAAAAATAGACAAGAAAGACAAATCTGCAACCCTTTTGAAAAGAGGGAATTGCAGATTTGGAGAAAGATGTTACTACAAACATCCAAGATATGTCAAAACTATGAAATATATGGTAAATGTGCATACTTAGATGGATATGGGGATGATTGCAGAGATCTGCATCCAAAAATATGTAAAAACCTAAAAATAAAAGAAGGAAAAGGATGTAAGTTCGACAAAAAAATGCAAATATATGCACCCGTAGCCATGAATCATAATCAAATAAATAACCAACCAAGTAATAAAATCCAAAATAAGAAAGAAACAAATAAAGAGAGAAATCAAGAATATCAGGTAAAAGAGAAAGCAAACCACCAATGAGATATGCAGAGGTGTCAGCAAAGAATTCAAAAGCATCAGCTCCGAAATTCTACTCAAGAGATAATAAACTGTATTTATTATGCAAGAGGATATTGCAGAAACAGGAGAAAATTGCAGATTCAGACACAAAATGAATAATTATGATGAAGGAAGATCAAATATTAATGGAAAAGTTGGATTTTTTTTTTAATGTCAGAATTTCTGGAAATGAAAAAAAGAACAACATACCAGAACAGGAAAGAGACATGGGAAAATCCTTATTACTTATCAGTATTAAATGAAGGAGAAAACACGCAAACCATCATAGTGATGAATGCGCAGGGTTTAGTTACGAGTAACTCAAAAAGAAAAATAGAGTACTTAGAAGAACTAACCCAAAATGAAAAGAAAATAGATATAATGAATATAAGTGAAACCTGGTATTCCCAAGAGACTGGGAATGATGATCAAATAAAAGGGTTCCAAACTTATAGATCAGATAGAAAAAAATAGGAATCAAGGGGGAACCGCAATATATGGGAAAGACAAAAAACAAGGAAAAATATATGAGAAATATAGTAACTCAGAATGTGAACTAATAGCGGTAGAATTTGAATCTGAAAAATTGATGAACATAGTAATATATAGACCTCCTAATACTAAAGAGTTTGACTTAATAATTGAAAAATTGGATGATATATGTAGAAATCACAAGGACTGGACTATTCTCCTATCTGGTGACTTCAACTTCCTTTCGTAGAATGGAAGAACGAATAGGAGATTGTGGTTGTACTATACATATAAAAAAGAGAGTAATAGTAGTGCAGAAGATAAGAGGCAATTTGAAAAGCTATTAGATATGCTACTAGAATACAACATTCAACAAATAAATCACCTGCCAACAAGAAAGGAAAATACTTTAGACCTAGTATTTGTGAACGAGATGAATTATGTTAAAGAAATAGTTTATAATGCGAGTATTTCAGACCATAATGTCATAGAATTAACAGTTCATTCCAAAGCAAGTGAAAATAGAGATAAGCAAGAAATGAAAAAGTGGGAAGGATATGGAAAATACAACTTCTACAGTAAAAATATAAAATGGTCAGAAATTAATGAAGAATTAAACAAAGATTGGGATAACATTTTCGTAAGTGATGACATAAGGGTAAATACGGAGATATTATATAAAATATTGGAGATAATAGTGAAAAAATATATACCGAAGAAGAAAAGTAAACATCATTCATGCATACCAAGAGACAGAAGAATCTTGTTCCAGAAAATCAGAAAGTGGAAAAAAGGTCTTGCAAAAGAAAAAAAATGCATGGAAAGTTATAGAACTAAAAGTAAGATAGAAAATGCAGAAAAAAAAGATTATACAATCAAAAGAAAATGAAAAAACGGGACTTTGGAAGAAAAAACCCTATTAAATATCAAGCAAAACCAAACAAATATTATACTCATATGCGAAGAAGATGAATAAAAGAAGAATAGAAATAGGCCCTCTGAGAATTGAAGGGAGATTAAACGAATGAAAAAAAGGAAAGGTTTGCAACATACTGGCAGAACGATATAAGAGAGAATTCACCCCTAGAATAGATAATGAAGATAATGATATAGAAGTAAGGGATGAAAATAGTGAATATTTAGCTGACATAGATATTAATGAAGCTGATATTGTGCAGGCTATTAATGAAATTCAAAAATGGAGCTGCTGCAGGGCCTGATGGAATTCCTGCTATTTTGTTAAAGAAAGTAGTTCATTCTATCGCAAAGCCACTTGCAATATTATTAAGACAAAGTGTAGATACAGGCAAGATATATGATGAGCACAAATTAGCGAATTATTACCCCTACTTTCAAAAGTGGATCAAGACTAGAGGCAAGTAATTATAGGCCTGTGAGTCTAACATACTATAATGAAAGGGTATGAAAGGGTAATGAAGAAAAATATTATGAAACATTTAATAAAAATAATTTGTTTAATAAAGGACAACATGGTTTCGTACCCGGAAAAAAGTACACAAACCCAACTGTTAGTCCACCGTGAAAAACATATTCAAAAATATGAAAAGCGGAAATGAAACAGATGTGGTTTATTTAGACTTTGCAAAAGCTTTTGATAAAGTAGACCATAATATATTAGCGAAGAAAATTAGAAAACACAATATCGTGGATAAAGTAGGAAGATGGTTAAAAGAATTTTTACACAACAGAAAACAGATAGTTATTGCAAAACGACGAGAAATCGGATGAAGCCAAGGTAATATCCGGTGTGCCGCAAGGTACGGTGTTAGCTGCAATACTGTTTGTTATTATGATTGAAGACATAGACAATAATGTTAAGGATTCGGTAGTGAGTAGTTTCGCAGATGACACAAGAATAAGTAGAGAAATTACTTGTGATGAAGATAGGAACGCTCTACAAAGAGACCTTAACAAAGTATATGATTGGGCAGAGGTAAATAGGATGGTATTTAACTCTGATAAATTTGAATCAATAAATTATGGAGACAGAGAAAGAAAGCTATATGCATAGAAGGGACCTAATAATGAGACCATCACAAATAAGGAAGCAGTTAAAGACCTTGGTGTGATGATGAATAGGAACATGTTATGCAATGATCAAATAGCAACTCTGTTGGCAAAATGTAAAGCAAAAATGGGAATGTTGTTACGGCACTTCAAAACAAGAAAAGCTTGAACACATGATTATGCTTTATAAAACATATGTTCGTAGTCCACTTGAATATTGCAATATGATATGGTACCCACACTATCAAAAGGATATTGCACAAATAGAGAGTGTACAAAGGTCCTTTACAGCTAGAATAGAAGAAGTTAAGGACCTAGACTACTGGGAAAGACTACAATTCTTAAAATTATATAGTCTGGAAAGGAGAAGAGAACGCTACATGATAATTCAGGCATGGAAACAGATAGAAGGAATAGCAGAAAATATCATGGAACTAAAAATATCAGAAAGAGCAAGCAGAGGTAGATTAATAGTGCCCAAAAACATACCAGGAAAAATAAGGAAAGCACACAGGACATTAATCCACTACGCACCAGCATCGATAATGCAGCGTCTATTCAATGCGTTGCCAGCTCATCTGAGGAATATATCAGGAGTGAGCGTAGATGTGTTAAGAATAAGCTCGACAAATATCTAAACTGCATCCCAGACCATCCAAGATTGGAAGATGCAAAATATACCGGAAGATGTACTAGCAACTCTCTGGTAGACATTAGAGGTGCCTCACACTGAGGGACCTGGGGCAACCCGAACAAGATGTAAGGTCTGTAAGGTAAGGTAAGGTCGGGTCTCTCGAGCACGGGAGCAAGATTTAAATATTCCATCTCTCTCTCTCTCTCTCTCTCTCTCTCTCTCTCTCTCTCTCTCTCTCGAGCGCAGCCAACGTGGAATTAAATTTACCCTCTCATATCGACAGTTTGACCATCGTATCGTGCCCATTAACCAGCACGAGAACCCGAGGCTTGCAGCTTCTAGTGCGTACACGGAAATTAAACAGAATGAGCTCCCTACTTACCCTTAGGGCCGATACCATCATCACCTCCACTAGCAATTTAATATTTGAGGCTGCCATACCTATCGTATCGTACGTCCTAAAGCCCTTGGAGATGAACTGTGGAAACAAGAGCTGACATTATTGTTACAATATAGAGGCTTTTAGGATTATTCTTTTTGACGAACGCCATAATATTCTTGGGCGGCTTGAATTTCGAGTCAGTGGCCCTTTTGGTGGCCCTGTTTCATAGTAATAATAATAATAATAATAATAATAATAATAATAATAATAATAATAATAATAATAATAATAATAATAATAATAATAAGTAGCTCCAGGACTCATGCAGAAGAGTGTGATCCTAGAAACGGCGCACATAGTAAGAAAAGCGATGGACTCCTAAGGAGGCAGGATGGAACCCGGAACCCCATACTATAAATACCACCCAGTCGAATTGGAAGACTGTGATAGACTAAAATAAAAATACTAATAATAATAATAAGAATAAATATATTGTAGAAACACATTCACAGTAATTGTTGGCTACGTAAATTGTTTTAAAAATAAATATCTGTGGAGATTTATCTGCATGTAAAAAACTCATCTAGTGAATATGTATGTTTTCTATCAAATCATAAAAGTTAGTGAATTCGTAAGACATTTTTTCTATATTTTGTATGCTTAACCTTATAAAAGCTGATTTTACTTTTGAAAAAAGAGTAAATCAAGTAAATATAACAAAATCCGTTAAATCTCCACAACAGAATTCACGCTACTTCATACTTAATGCAGAATTGTATTAAAAAATAAAGTGATTCGTATTAATTCCTTTCGTTCATAACAACAGTTTAATGACTTTCCATCAGTATTAGTATTTATTTCTTCTATATTTTTTATGTTTACGTTATAAGCTGATTTTACCCTAAATAAAAAAGAGTAAACCAAGTAAAAATATAACAAAATCAGTTTAATCTCCATAATAGAATCCACGCTACTTCATACTTAATGCAGATTTGCATTAAAAAATAAAGTGATTCGTATGAATTCCTTTCGTCATAACAACAGTTTAAGATGACTTTCCATCGGTATTGAAAAAGCAGATTTGTATTAAAACAAATGATTCGTATGTATTCCTTTCGTCATAACAACAGTTTAAGAGACTTTCTATCAGTATTGAAAAAGTTACCATAAAACGTATTTACAAAAAGTGAGCAGAAATGTTTACAAGCAGAGAGCGTCACTGCGCGTGAGATCGTTTTACCCTCTCTATCAATTCCTGCTTCTATTAAAATCTGACATCGAGAGGCTACACCACCGCCTTTGATTCGATTACCTTCTAATTATTTCGAACAGGCTCCTGTCACACCACAGTTTGTCACCGTGTTATTTTGATGGTTTTGGGATGTAGCGTGAGAGACGGTTTATCAGCTCTGCGGTTTCAACGAAATAGACGGAACTTCGTGTTCATTTTAGCAAGTTATTGTAGCGATGCAATGTACGACAAGGTTTTACTGATGTTGGTTCGGGTATAGAAAATATTCCGTTGCCAAAGCAAGGATACGTTAAAGCTTCGTTTCTTGGTAGACAATTTTTTTTTCATCTTAGCTAATAGTATATATACAAGGTGTCCATATATATATATATATATATATATATATATATATATATATGTATATATAATATATATATATATATATATATATACATAATTCAAGTCTTTACAAATGGCTCTTAATCAGTTTTATAAACATGTATAAATTTCATTCATGGTATCATAGTACGTTTGTATCCATAAACCACCAGTTCCGTACACCTGAACGTACTGCAATATTCTTACAGCTGGTTAACCCTATGATAGCAAATTAACTTCATTTCTTCAGCCTTGCAGATTTTTATAGGAATTCCAGGCCATTTTTATTTTATCAAGCGTCATTCTTATGCCAAACAAATACATAGATATACATATACAAACATATGAAAATACATTTGCCTACAAACTAGAACACAAATATTCAAAAATGGGTATGTTTCCGATGAATCCAGCTCTCTCTCTCTCTCTCTCTCTCTCTCTCTCTCTCTCTCTCTCTCTCTCTCTCAGTATGTATGGCGCCGTAGAAACTATCCACTTTAAAGTACGAAGTGTTTGATATTCAAGGTGGGGAGATGAGGGAAGTCATTTGCTAGATGTAAACCTAATGTGTTAGGTCAGAGGTCACCTGGTGAATACCTGATCCGGAATCACGGATTTGATGAATCGCTTACAGCTCCTTATGGACGCGAGTCGAGGTTATGGGTCATGAATTTGTGAGAGAGTATACTTTCAGTAAAATGGTGTCTATAGAGAACAAATGAAAGTTCTCTTCCAATTTTTTTTACTGAGATTTATCTTCCTTACGCTATCTCACATACACAGAAGGAAAAATATGAAATACTTTTTAAGAGGCTATTACAGTATTAAATGTAATAAGGAAATTTAGATTTTTCGGTTATTGGATTATTATTATTATTATTAATTATTATTATTATTATTATTATTATTATTATTATTATTATTATTATTTTGAATTATTATTATATGCTGGAAGTAAAACCACCCTCTTTTAAACATGTTTTATTAAAAGTGATTGCTGCCTCAGCTGCATTAATTTTATAAAGGTTCTTCTCTATTTTTCTAATTATTGTTTTTTCATTGTTGCTTAAACTGGTGAACAACGCACCGAAGGTTGACATATCTCAATCAGGTAATAGTCAAAACACGATTGGATTTTTATTGGTAAAAATTCTAGTGGGGGTAGTCAAATGTTCGGGTATGTCCCGTAGAGTTTATAGCAGGTAGAATTGATGTTAAATTCTATTCCTTTTTTGTTGTTTTCGTGGGGCCGCGACGTTTTGTCTGAATAAACCTCAGACATCCTCTTGGGCGAATGAAGTGAAAGGGTGAGTCCGACTACTTATATTGTGGCGGTGCAGCGGGGGCTTCGTGCTGCTGCCTTTTCACTGGGTAATGGATGGGGAGCTGCTTTTGATTGGCTGCCTGGCTGCAGGCTGAAGCCAGCTCCTGAGCGCATGCTCAACAGGCGTGCCGATCTTCTCAGCTGCATAGCATCCCGCCGGGCTACATTTTGATTGGTCAAAGGCCGTTTGACGCCACTGATGGTATTATTCATGGTATTAATGTCGTCTTCAGTGTTATTTTCCTCTTGAATTGGGGCGTTTTCGGGCAGCAATATGGTGAAGTTTATGGTGAAGTTTGCTGTTACTGGAGTGTTCCTTCGCATGCAGGCCGGGAGCAAAAAGGTCTCCTGGGTCGTATTCATGGAGGGCTTTTGCTCCTGGATGAGTAACACCTCGGGTGCTCTCCCTATTATCCTGATGTTGTGGATAATAGTCGCGGGTCATTGTGTCTCGGTGGGCGGTGAGGGCGTGATTCTTGATAGACCCTTCTTGGGCATGAGAGGAGATTCTCTTCGCAAGACGCATGGTAGTCATTCCAATGTACTTCCCAGGACATCCTCGGGCGGGGCATATGTATTGGTATACTACATTCGTCTGCTTGAGGGGGTCTCCTGATGGCAGTGAGGGGTTATTTTTCATGATTAGGTGTCTTGTTTTCCGGTTTTTGTAATATATTATAAGGTCCACCATCTTGCCTTCTTCGATAGAGAGGATGTTCTCCTTAATGATCTTCTTCATCGCCTTCTCCTCCTCGCAGTATTGAAAGTGATTGAAGGCCTTATAATATATCTTAATGTTCTCGGAGGGGCGGGATTGTGGGTCTTCTTCCTCATTCGAGTACCATCTTTCGAGGGCGGTGCGCACGTCTCGGTTGATGAGATTATTAGAATATCAGTTATTCACGAGCATCTTTGAAGCTCTATCAAGCTCCCTCACATGGAAAGTATCTGATCATTCCCTCAACTGGAAGCAGCTCCTACGAATTCGTTAAGGATCTTGAAAAAAAGGTAAGGTTTTCAAGGTAAGACTCATCACCAGAGGTGAACTGTTTGTAGTCCCAACAAATGACACAACAAATGAATTCATGAAAAATAACCATGCTTGCTTTAAAACCTCAATCCTGACGACAAACCCTGCAAATTTATTCTGTGCCACTTCCCTCTGCAATTTGACACCAGGGCCATTCTAGAAAACCCAAAAGTTGTCAAGGCAGAAAGATGCCACATAAAGGGACCAAACCCCCAGCCAACCCATAAAGTCTTAGTTGTATGGAAAGGGCCACAGCTAAAATCCTTCCCCACCATGGACTACACACCAGAGCCTCTGAGATGTTTTAACTGTCAGAAGAACGGACACCATTGCAGTGCCTGCACCACCAAAGCCATTTGTGGAGTATGCAGTGGGCGACATCCCACAAAACTCTGCACAGATAAGTTCAAAGCTGGGAAAGAAACAAATGCCAGATGCCCCACATGCAAGGGAGACTACCATGCATGGAACAGAAAATGCCCAATAAGGCTACAAAAAATTGACACACTTAAAGGAACTGCACCTCGAAGCATCCCTGGACACACACACTCACAATCCACCAGACCCCACCAGACGACTGCAGCAGGGACCAAGGTCCTATGCTACTGCAGCTAGGGGGCCTCAAAAGGCTCCCAAAAACACACAACAACAACCCCAGCATAAGGCACTGTCCTATGCTGCTGCAGCTGGAGGGCTCAGACCCAACAGACCACAAAATCAGCATCAGAAAAAAGAAATTAAAACATACACCAAGCCAGACTAAGACCAGCACGCCCCCAAAAAACAGATCATCAATCCAAGAAGAAAAATCCGTTTTTCAGAACTGGCCTTGCCAACAAACACCTACGTTTTAACCTCTCCTGTCCCAGAAACCAGATCTATCCTCCTTACTCCAAATCCTAAAACCAGCTCCACTGATCCTACCTCCCCAAAGCCATACAACCCCATTTCCCCTCCTACTCCTCCCCCACAAATCAACAGGTGTGAAGTTCACCCAGAGCTAAAACAAGACAAATACATTGCTCAGACCCAAGATCTCACAAATCTCCTAGCGCAAATGCTATACAAATTTGCAGAGTTGACAGGATCAAACTTCTCAGAAGACATAGCCAAAGAAGTGGTTGACAAGTGCATAAGAACGTCCAGAGGACTCTTTGCATCACCATGCCATCACAACTAAATAACAACAGTGCAAACAGCACTACAAATACACTTGGTGTTAGCTTCATCCCATGTGCCAGTACCAGGTACATCTCCAGAGCCAGGGCCAACCACAGTGTTGGCAGGCAATGCACATCAAGTGCAAATAATTAATTAGGAAACAATGACAACACAATCAGAATAAATGATTGCAGAGACACAGACACTATAAAAATCCTCCAATGGAACATACTAAGTGCAAACAATAAATATGCATTCCTGCAAGCACACACACAAACAAATAATTATGACATGATAATGTTACAAGAAACACTAGTAAGGGAAAACGCCAAATTGTCATTTAAGGGGTACCATACACAGACACTAGAAGAGGACTAATCACCCTGGTCAAAACCACAATCCTGTCAAAGAAAGTAGACAACATCCCTTGAGGAGATGATGTAGAATCACTCAGTGTAAAACACACTTGCAAACACAACACTGACAGTACACAATATATATAGGGCTCGGGACAGCACATTTGAAGGAGAAACACTCTTCAGTGCAGAGACACAAGAAAACACAGTAATTGGAGGAGACTTCAACGCACATCACCTGAGTCTAAACTCAACACAACAAACAAACACAACTGGTAGACATCTACACCAGTTATCATGTGAATTCTCAGAAGTGTGCCTACTAAACAGCGGACAGCCAAATCATATAAAAGGAGGAAGACTTACCTTTACAAACTCTTCCCTAAAGGAGCAAGCAACATGGAAGCTGCATGAGACATTGGCCTACAGCTCAAAAAGCTGGCCCCCATACCACCGCCACCAGAGAGATGGAACCACAAGTTCGCAAACTGGGCTACATTCGAAGCCACAATGACGAGATGGGCAAGGGACTACCTTGAAAACCCAGCAAATGACATAGAACTCTTCTATGAAGAGTTCATCAGTAAACTCAGAGAGGCACCAAATATGTCCATGCCAAAGATCAAACAATCCAAGATCGATCACAAAGATGCATGGTACTATTGTGAAGGAGTAAAAGAACTCAATGCCAGAGTCAACAGAGTCTGAAAACTCCTCAGACGGGAACCATCTGACGAGATGCACAGACTTCTCAGAGAGGTAATAGCCCATGCAACTGAAGAGACAAAAGAAATCAAACAACAGGCATGGTATGATTGGTGTGCCAACATCAGCAGACAAACTCCAGTAACCCAGATCTGGAGATTCCTTGCAAAAATTGCAGGGAAAGGAAAAACAGAGCAAAGCATCCATCCCAACCCACAAGAAGCTGACAACATAGCCAGAAACTTTGCAGAGAGAACAAAATCCCACAACCTTCCCCAAACAACACAGGAAAAAATAAATTAGATTTCCCCAGCAAGGTGGAGAGAAATCAATACTGCCTGCAACATGCCTGACGACACAGACACACCCTTCACTATGGAAGAACTAAACAGTGCACTCAGCAAGGGGAAAAGAGACACAGCCCCTGGAGTAGATACAATCACTTACAGCATGCTGAGGCACATGGGAGACCCTACCAAACAGGTATATCTGCTCCTGGTAAACAGGACATATGCAGAGCACACCAGGCCAAAGAAATGGCAACAGCAAGACAAGTAACCAATACCAAAGCCAAAAGAGAAAGGCGCATATAGGCCGATATCCCTCATCAGCTGCACGGAAAAAGTTGCAGTAAGAATGGTTCTAAACAGACTACTATGGAAAGCAGGGCCCCTACACCATAGGCTCTATGCCTATAGGGAAGGAGTAGGCACCCATAAGTGCCTCACAGATGTGCTAAGTGCCATAAATGGCAGGAAATACATAGTGGTCTTCTTAGATCTAGAAAAAGCATATGAACTGGCCAATGCACCAACCATCCTCTCCTCCCTACTCCGAAAGAGGATCAAAGGCAACCTGCTTACATGGACAAAAGGATACATGCAAGACAGAGAAGCAAGAAAAGTGTTCCAAGGCAGAATGTCAGATTACCACTCTCTTGAAAACGGCACTCCACAGGGGGGGCATCCTAAGCCCCTTCTTATTCAATGTCCTTATGGAAAATGTAGCCTGTCTAGAGCTACCACAAGGAGTAGAGGTCTTCATATATGCTGACGATGTTTGCATCGTCAGCTCCGGCCCTCAAAGACAACTCCAAAAGATGCAAGATGCCTTGCAAAAACTTGAGAACAAGTGCACACAACTGGGACTCAAGATCAACAGAAATAAGACAAAAGCCATGGCAATAAAACATGGTCGAAATCCACCCAACCTTCTGCTGAAAGGAGACATCATAGACTGGGTGGATAGCTACACATATCTGGGAGTCTGCATTGCAGATTCACTATCTCCAGGCCAAAACAAAAATAGGGCTTAATGCTCTAAAAAGAATCACATCACTAAAAGAAGGTGTAACATACCATCTGCTCAGGAGGTTCTACATACAAGCCATTAGAGCACAAGTAGAATACGCAGCACCAGTCCTGAAAAGTCTCAGAAAGGATCAACAGCAGAGACTGGAGGTCATCCAAAATAATGCTATGAGACTTATACTTGGAGCCCCAATGTGGACAAGAATTTGTCTCTTGAGGGCAGAGACACAACTACAGTCTCTCACGCACAGAATATGCCAAAGAAACACTGCCATTCTGTGCAAAACCATCAGAAATGACAAAATGCAAACGCGTATAAAACTGCATGAAGAGCTAGACCCGTCCGAAACCTACTGGGTATGCAGGACATAGTAAAACACATAAAAAGGATGTCCCACCCCAGGGATACCAAAAGTTACCTCCCTGGGTCGAAGACCCAATCCAGTATAACTTCAGAATCCTATCAGTAAACAAAGAACTGTGCACAGCAGCACAGATGAAAACTGCAGCAGAAGAAGCAATCAGGAAAACAGCAGCTGAAAACACATATTACACAGATGGCTCAGTTGATCCAGAAGCTCCAGCAACTGCAGCAGCAGTGACTGCCCAAGACTTCAAAGGAAACTGAAGGCTATCCAACAATGCCTCCATACTACAAGCGGAACTAATGGCAATCTTAAAAGCCTTAGAAAATTCCAACTAAAGAGAAGGACACACAACAGTGCATATCGACTCCAAAGGAGCAATACTCACAATCAAAGCGACAAA
>NC_087201.1:170307336-170309836 GCF_015104395.2 Macrobrachium nipponense
GTGTTTTTTTTTATGGGGTGGCACATTTTTTGGGGCTCAGTTTTTTTGTGGCTAAAATCTTTGGCAGTGGTTTTCTTGTGGTTATATTTTTGGGGGGGCTTGTGATCTGAGCTTTTACGAGCCGAGAGGTGGTTATTGGAGTTTTATGGGTTTCGGTGAGGAGGTTGTATTTTATTTCACCAGTGGTTATAATGGGTGGATTGCAGTATATAATGGGTGGTTTTCTGTTGTTTATATCCCGAATAGGTGGTTATATGCCTTTATATACTTGGGGTAGTATCATGGTTGAGTTATGTTTTAAGGACATTTTTTTGGGTACCTTTGGTGATATCCTAGGGATAATTTGTGAAATGTGATTATATGTCTTAGTATAGAATTTTTGGGGCTATTTGGAGAATAATGATTTCTGAGGTTGCAAGTCAACTAGACAAATCTATAGTGCGATTCGAGCACATGAAATGTTCACAGGTGGATTTTTGCTGATAATGGTGTGATGAGTCCGGTTGCAGCTTTTTTCCTTTTGGAGTCGATTACTCGGAGATTTGCACTATTTTCGGAGATGTTGATTATGACATTCCATGAGGATGTGTGTAAGGGGTCGATTCCGGTCGATGAGATATGTTGCGGTAGCAAATTCCGTAATGATACATACTGCATTTATGGGGAAAGCGTAGGATTATATAAATGTTTTTTCTCTGTGTACGTTTTGTAATGGGGAAAGTTCAATTACTATTGTTATTATTATTATTTTTTTCTTATCCTACGAGAGATGTTGTAATTGGTTAAGCTTTGACTTAGTCATTTCTACTTTATGACAGGAGATATTAATTTTATCTGGGTATATGAGTTTAGGTAGAAGGGGTGTTCGATTATTTATATTTGATGGAGGTTAATTATATAAACAGTAATTGGCCTTGCTGTTAGACATTATAGATTTTTTTTATAGTATATTTGTCAGATATTAGGATTATTTGTGAGGATGCAGTGAGTAGAGATTTTATTTTGTTTAGTGAGGAATTTTTAATATTTGACTAGGAGATTGGGAGGACATTAATTAATGACAGATTTGTGTGGTATAGCGAGACTTTAGTTATTCTATGATCATGTTGACTTTTCAAATACGGACACACAATGACATTAGAGAATTCCCAACTTCACGTGATGATGGCGATGGAAACAGCTTGGCTCTGTAATACCACAGGTTGAGTCTACACACAGGTGGTGATGCTATGGATTGCCTTTGCAATGGATGAGATGTCGTCGGTGGATTGTCTCAGGATATGTTCTGGGATGAATCAGGAGTCTACAATCTCCTACGAGGCAGATGCGAGTCGCACTTGCATGGAAGTCACAGGATATTTCCTTGACAACGAGGTGGTGACCACGTTTCCTTCAGTAGAAAACGTCGAATCTACAGTTTCGCGATGAGGGGGTGTTGGATACACTTACGAGGGTCGCAGACACCGAATAATGGCACGTGCTGAGTTGTTTCGAGATGGTTTACGTGCTTAGCTGTCGTGTATACAACTCGTCAACGAAAGTGTTTATGAAACACTTACATGGGAACCATGAGGTGGTTTGAGTTCCGCCTAGAGTGGAGACTGTTACAAATTAAAACATTGTACATTAGTTACTGATGTGGTGTGCGACAGGAGTGCACAAAGGACATAGGTGGCCAAGCCATATTAAAGATGAAAGTAAATGTCGGTGAATTGTGATGCATCAGCTTTCTTGGCTTAGCGACAGAGAAAGCCTAGGGCCAGCCTTCTTTGAAATGAAGGAATTAATGATTATGCATTGTGAGGCACGGGGGCCTGAACAACCAGTTGCTATGGGATTTTAATGTGTGTCTGATAGGTACATGCGTTTGTGCGTGTAATGATGGGTCTAACTGCCTGCCACTTGGGGAGAAAAGACACACTCTCCTGAGACAAGGATAAGGACAGTTCGGAGGACACTAGGTGTTGAAAAAACCCATCGAAGGTAGGGCACATTTTAAAGACTTTGGAAAAGTTGCCTTTGAAAAGAGAGAAGTGTGATGTGTATACATTTATTTAACATTAATTAATTAATTATGTGTTGGGGAATATAATGGATATGTCTCTTTGTTTTCAGATGGGTCCCATGTCATTATTCTAGAGAACGGGATTCTCTAAACACTTGACGATTGAAAATGTAGTGACTGACAAATTGGGAGTTTGGGGGCGATTACTTAGTCTAATTCAGGAGAATAGAATGACAATTTACAGTGTTTTTGTGGGTCAAACTTAGTTCTTAATGTGGCATCTTTTAGTCACTTTGTTCCATATTATGTTCATCTAGTTTGGGAAATAAATAGCATATTTTTGTATTTACAAGGATTCATTAGCCTAGCTTGATGCGCTTTTTCAGAGGGAGACAGCCCAGCTATTGAAAAGTAAGAGTTGCCACTTGTTTAGTTTTGATTAACCAGTGCCTTCTGAAATAATAATATATAGATATATATATATATATATATATA
>NC_087201.1:170312336-170314836 GCF_015104395.2 Macrobrachium nipponense
TACTTAAACATATCTTACGATCACAGGTCAGCAGAACTGGATTATTACGTGCAATATAATCTCCCATCATTACCGGAGCCATACCTCGGAATCCGACAGACTTTCTCACAGTAAATAGTTCTGGAACTAGTAAAAGAAAGGTGTTGTAAGAATATCTTTCACAAAGAAATTTAATTAATCTGGAATACCGAGTCATGCTCAGCAAAGCAGGAAAAAAAGTGTGCTGGGTAGATTAAAGATAAACAGAACATTAGTGAGGAAATTCGCTGTTATGCAAATTATCGGTAAGAAAGTAATTGAAGAGGCGGTTTCATTATCGCTCTTTTGATAATGATCCAGGGAAGTTTCATTTCCTTTAAGTGGTGGGGAATGAAAACATGACCTAGCCCCGAAGGAGGGAAGCCGTTTAGTAATGTTTCTTTTTTCTTAAACTAGAGAGAAACACAAACTCTCTCTCTCTCTCTCTCTCTCTCTCTCTCTCTCTCTCTCTCTCTCTCGCTCGCTCGAAGACTTAAAAGCGTCATTATTAAAGATATTGTTTCCGTTTAAATAAAAATCCAGTTATATGTATACTAACTGTATTGATATGCAAAAGATTAAACGAGGACTTTCGAACACAAATTGTTTTTTTTTTCTCAGTCTTTACGTGTTTATTTAAACGTCAACATTGAATAGTAATTGTTTCATCCTTTGAATATTGATACAGTTTATTCATATAACCTCTGCAGGGATTTATTTCTAAATATATAAGTACCCATACATAACTGTGGATTTGTTTTTTCACAGGTGTGTATTTATTACAATACTGCTTTATTATTATTTTATTTGTTTATTTTTTTGGTCTATCACAGTCTTTCAATTCGACTGGGTGGTATTTATAGTGTGGGGTTCCGGGTTGCATCCACTTTCCCTATTATGTGCGCCGTTTCTAGGATCACACTTCTGCATGAGTCCTGGAGCTACTTCGGCCTCTAGTTTTTCCAGATTTCTTTTCAGGGATCTTGGGATCGTGCCTAGTGTTCCTATGATTATGGGTACAATTTCCACTGGCATATCCCATATCCTTCTTATTTCTATTTTCAGGTTTCTTTGATACTTATCCATTTTTTGCCCTTTCTTCTCTTCAACTCTGGAGTCCCATGGTATTGCGACATCAATGAGTGATATTTTCTTCTTGATTTTATTATTATTATTTTATTATTATTATTATTATTTATTATTATTATTATTATTATTATTATTTATTATTATTATTCAGAAGGCCAACCCTATTCACGTGGAATAAGCCCACCAAAGGGGCCACCGACTTGAAATACAAGCTTCCAAAGAACATGTTGCTCTATAGGAACCATGAGCAGGTAGAGAAAAATACGGGGAGTAGAGATCTCATATTTAAAAAAGAAATAAAATAATCAACTAGTAAATATAGATAAAAATGTATGATAATGTATCAGGGTAGAGATTAACCGGTCGTGAATTTCTCATGAAAAGTAAACTTCTTTTTTTTTATCAGGAACGAGAAAACGCAGAAAGCTCTTTTTCTCCTCGCCTCAGCCTGAGGAATTCCTGGGCAGGAAATGAATCCCTGGCAAATGCAGCGGCTAATTTTAGATCCGATCAGTTAATTAACGACACATCCTCGAGATCCGATACGATAAAGCGCCGCATCAAAGGATCCAGGTACGATTTTCGGTCTCGTCTGGAAATCCAGTCGCTGGAAAAAAAAATTTATTTCTCTCTCTCTCTCTCTCTCTCGAGAGAGAGAGAGAGAGAGAGAGAGAGAGAGAGAGAGACGAATACAATTGGAATAAAAAAATATTTTTTAATTATTTTTATTTCTTTAAGGTGGTCAAAAGAAATTTTTTTAGTAAGACGGTAAATTCATCAAATAGTTTAATGAAAGATGGGTACCTAAATAAATATTGAGAAAGCTGGGATGATTGGCTTCTTAGAGATTGTGTTTTGGATTTCAAGTTTTTGAAGGTGGCGAAATGCATCAAATAGTACTTCAAGCAAGAGGAAAATTGTGTAGGAACTGATGGCGAAATCATAATGAAGTTGTTATTGCTTATTTAAAAAATAAACAAGGTGTGATCCGATCTCCAGCTTAATTTGGGGCGCATGCTAAAAACTACGGTCAAATAACGCGTTGTTCCAGCAATGAAAATTTAAATAGATAGGCTATATTTTATAAGAAATAATGACTGTTCTTTACTGTCTAACATGTACATTATTTATTTTTTACAGTTTCATTCTAATAAATATATCATAAATATCCTATTCTAAAATTCCTGTATCTTTAACTCAACGCGAAACATCCTTTTCAGAACTTTTTAGGCGTTTCCATAGGGCTTTCCTAATCCTCCAACAAGAACAACAACAAAAACAACGGGGAACAACATCAATAACAAAGTAGTTTGTAGGCTTACTCCCCGAGTAAGCAAAAACTACGGTAAATAACACTTTACGAATTCGTATGATCCTCCGTTTCATACTCATG
>NC_087201.1:170324836-170329836 GCF_015104395.2 Macrobrachium nipponense
TTATGTATTATTTCAAATGCTTATATAAGGATTAAAAGGTATAACGTTATGCTAAGAAAAGCTTTAAAAGAACTTATATATATCATTTGCTTCACTTAGTCCTACTTGTATACATAAAAAGGAAAACTATGTTATCTTTGACACGAACGGTAATATTTCACAACTAAAACAAAATTGCTCTATTTTGCGGATTAGACTTCAATAAGAATTATTTTTTTGGCCACTGCTACTAAAGTTAAAAAAAACATTTCCTTCCGGAAAAATATAATAAGTTTACGAATATTTGTCAAGTACCATGGCTTAGAGAGAGAGAGAGAGAGGAGTAAATGCCAAGTACCGTGGTTTAGAGAGAGAGAGAGAGAGAGAGAGAGAGAGAGAGAGAGAGAGAGAGAGAAAGAGAGAGAGAGAGAGAGGAGTAAATGTCAAGTACCGTGGCTTAGAGAGAGAGAGAGAGAGAGAGAGAGAGAGAGAGAGAGAGAGAGAGAGAGAGAGAGAGCTACGAAATCGGCGAGTTGGTAACGAAGAACAATTACCATTCAGACAATTTGAAGAACCGACAAGACAGTTCTGGGGGTAAGAGTTGAAAAAGTTTGATGGGGACAGATAAAAACCCTTATTATGATGTGAAGTTATAGTGAAGCGTAAAGGTTTCACAGTATCTTATTTTTTTAAACATCGGAAGGACTAAAAGGAGATATATACTAGATAGTAGATATTACGTCTCATAGGTTGAATATTTTTATATATAATTGATATTTACGTTGTTAAACCAAGTGAGTTGGAGTACAGAAAATTTAAAATGTTAATGTAGTTGAATAGCAATGTGACGCTGCTAACACCCTTTAATAATGCCCACGGCTTACCACGTGCCGTGTACTGGTGTCATTAACCCAGTATGACGATAATATCGAGTAATTTTGTTGTTTTAATGATGAGATGGTTGGGATGAGGGAAAATGAGTATGAATTGGACGTTCCCTGGAGGAAGTTGAGAAGGAAACACGTGGACATATTTAGCTGAGTAGATGATAATATATGTCACTACTTAACAGCCGTCATATTCAGGAAAGGAAATGAGCTTTTGAACCCAAGGCAAAATATCCAGTTGAAAGAGGTCAGATCTACGGTGTGCTTTTTATGCTAGAGACAAACAGTGAATATATATATATATATATATATATATATATATATATATATATATATATATATATATATATATATATTATATACATATATATATATATATATATATATATATATATATATATATATATACATAAAATTGTTCATGTACCTCGAAGTTCCTCGTTGGACGAGTGGGTTACGTGCTCGCCCACCGATTCGGTAGTCCGAAATTCGATTCTCCGCTCTGCCAATGTGGAATCAGAGGAATTGATTTCTGGTAATTAGAATTTCATTTATTGATATAATGGGGTTCGGATCCCACAATAAGCTGTAGGTCCCGTTGCTGGGTAACCAATTAGTTCCTAGCCACGTAAAAATACCTAATCCTTCGGGCCAGCCCTAGGAGAGCTGTTAATCAGCTCAGTCAATGGTCTGGTTAAAGTAAGATATACTTAACTTCTTTTTTATCATATCTCTAGAAATATTATGATTATGTGTTCAATATCCCTGAAAACTGAGGGATATTAGCCTCATTATATATCATTATTGCATCATTGACTTTGAAGGCAACTTGTGTATAGTATAATGATTTTTTGAGGGTAAAAACAAACGTTGAATGTCGGCAAATCTTGATGTGGAATCGGCTACTTTGGACAGCACAGATATATCAAGTGTTTCTCGCCCCCAGAAATATAATGATTACCTGTTCAGTGATTCCTGAGGGAATGTGAGCCTCATTATATCTCCTCATCTCGCCTTTACTGATTTCATAAGTTCTCAGAAATGGAAGCCGGTGGGAATTACCAGGAATAAGGCACATAATCTAACGTCTACGAAAAGGCTATTGCCTCAGTCATCACCCAACATATATCCTTACAAATGTGCCGTTAAAGGTTTTATAAAGGTCATTCCTCCCACGGGAAGCTATCATAACCATTTTGGATTAAATGGCCTCTAAAGAGTTTATTATTAACATTATCATCTTCACTACTATGGCATTTGGTTAGGTATTTCTAATGCTGATTCAAGCTTGATAGTAATTTGTTTACAATATTTATTGACAAAAGATGCATCCCATTTCGATCGATGGCCAAACCCTCATTCCGATGCCAACGATTAGATAAAAAGCAAATTATATATATATATATATATATATATATATATATATATATATATATATATATATATATATATATATATAAATATATAAAGATAAATGCCACGAAGGAAAAAATAAACGAAGGAGGTCTGCCAAGATCTTTCGACTATAAAAGTCCTTTACTGGATTTATCACGTTCCTAACTTTCGTGATTCGGTTATTAACATATATAAAATATATATAGATATATATATATATATATATATATATATATATATATATATATATATATATATATATATATATATATATATATATATATATATATATATATATATATATATATATATATGTGTGTGTGTGTGTGTGTGTGTGTGTGTGTGTGTGTGTGTGTATGTACATACATGACTGGTAAAAAATGTTCTGTTACTACAGAATTCCATCTAAAAAAAGGACCCCATAAAAACGCCAAAGTATATAAAGTAAGAATACAATATTATAGAGACTGCTTCTGTCTTTCTCTTCAAGTAGGTAATGAAGAGAGAGACTGCTAGCAGTCTCTAAAATATAGTACTTACTTTCTATATTCTGGCCTTTTTATTGGGGCTCCATATTATTAGATATATATATATATATATATATATATATATATATATATATATATATATATATATATATATATATATATATATATATATATATATATATACACACACACACACACACACACACACATATATATATTATATATCATATATATATATATATATATTATATTATTATTTATAATAGATTATATATATAATAATATATATATCAATGTTGATTTGTTCACCATTTTAGTCACTAGTGTACG
Organism: Macrobrachium nipponense; assembly: GCF_015104395.2. Classification (NCBI taxonomy): domain Eukaryota; kingdom Metazoa; phylum Arthropoda; class Malacostraca; order Decapoda; family Palaemonidae; genus Macrobrachium; species Macrobrachium nipponense. Next base: position 170,327,916 of record NC_087201.1, read on the forward strand.
ATATCTTTACAAATGCAATGACGGTTCTGTAAGCGAGTTTGTTTCATGCACATCAAGCTAGTCATCACTGACATCCATCGTTGTAACAGAAACCAAAGTGGCCATGTTTAATATTCCGACTGCAAATAGCCAGCATCAATCGGATTTTGACCCATTTACGCACATTACGTAATGACTAAACGACAAAAAGGAAGAAAAAAAAAACACATTACACTCTTTGAAACTGTATTCACTACAAAAAGGGGGATCGCTTTCATGCACAACGCAACCAATGATCGACATTTGCAAAGTATTTTTGCCATGCGGCTCAAAATAACGGGGTTCATTTGTATTTATTAATTGACATTTGCCCGCTCAGAACTCCAATTACTTTTTCCTGGTGTAAATGGGAAAGTTGAGGATGCGAGAGAGAATGATAGAATGATCATAAAAGAAACTGGTAAAATGAAGAATTCAATGTCAAATGGAACAAATAGTTGGGTAGCATTGACGCGTCGTTTTAAAAGTATATTGCAGTAAAACATGGTATGCAGTAATTTGTTTGCATTACAATCATCATTCAATTACAATGAAACAAAGCAGGCTTCCTCAATACCTAGACATTTATAGAACTGATCCGATATAACAAGGCTTATTCAGTACCTAGGTGAAGGCATACCTATCCATAAAATGATGCTAATAAAGATATAAATACCGAATTGCCATGAAACTGACCCGATATAACAACGCTTATTCAATACCTAGGTGTAGGTGTCATAAAACTGACCCGATATAACAAGGCTTATTCAATACCTACGTAGGCATACCTATCCATAAAATGATGCTAATAAAGATATTAACCGAATTGTCATAGAACTGATCCGATATCACAACGCTTATTCAATACCTAGGTGTAGGCATACCTATCTATAAAATGATGCTTATAAAGATATTAATACCGAATTGTCATAAAACTGACCCGATATAACAAGGCTTATTCAATACCTAGGTGTAGGCATACCTATCTATAAAATGATGCTAATAAAGATATTAATACCGAATTGTCATAGAACTGATCCGATATAACAAGGCTTATTCAATACCTTCGTAGGCATAGCTTTCCATAAAATGATGCTAATAAAGATATAAAAACCGAATTGCCATATAAATGACCCAAAGCAACAGCCGTTTCCAGTGATTAGGACACGACCAGAAATAACAGAGTTAGTCTTTTAAGTTCTGGGCATTAATCTGCAATTCAGTCTAGTCCTACTCTCCACAAATAAAAAAAAAAGGCCTCTCTATTCAAACGTAGGTTTCAAAGAGCAGTGGTAATAAACGCTGATGGGAAATGGAGTCAGTATAAAGAAACTGGGTGAAATAATGAACAGGGATGGACACGTAATAGGTGCCTGAGGACTGATTATCCCATTGGTGGCAATATACGGATGTTTGTTGCAAAATGACTGGGAATACTTATGGATAAATGCTTGGATTTTACATCAAGTAATGATGTGAAATTACCGTGCTTGGGGATTAGCTTACGTTGGTGTAAATATACGAATGTTTATTGCTATAAGACTGAAAATAACCTTGTATGAATGCTTGCATTTTACTTAGAGCAATTATGGAACTTTGATATCAGCAAGGAATGTTTAATGCTTGGCTTGCGTACTGTGCTAATAAGGTATAAATGTTCTTAATTTCGATAAACTTCTCTCTATCCCTGTTCTTTCACACACATACGTACAAACACACATACACACAAGCACTTATACACACACAACATTAAGCATCGCATTTACGCAATTGCACTGCTAGTATTGGCAGGACATGATAAAAATTAGCAATTGAATAAAATAAAAGTATGCGAAGTTGATGCTATATTTTTGGGGGGTTGGGGGGGGGGGATTTTCTGTCATGAAAATATAGGTGGAGAATG
>NC_087201.1:170332336-170344836 GCF_015104395.2 Macrobrachium nipponense
GTGTAATGAGATTATGGGTCCCTAATCTGATTTCATCGTGATCATAATCTTTCCTGTGAGACCTTTTTTTTTCATTCAGTGTGAGGACAATTTTATCTTTATTATTTTTTAGTTTTATACTTAAATTTGTTAAGCAATAATTGCGTATTTAATTCTAAATATTTTTGTTACAATTTTTCTACAATGATGCTTAATTTAGCATACTAAATAAAGATCTGACCAAGTTACAAAAAAATATAATATACATATAATGCCCAAACACACACACATATATTAACTTGGTTTCGTCTTTATTCAGTCTGCTATATTTAGCATCGTTGTAGAAAAATTGTCACTTAAATATTTAGACATATTCGGACTTTCTACTTATCAGATTTAAGTATGAAAAAATAGTGAAGATAAAACTGTTCTCACTCTGAATGAAACAAGTAAGGTCTCTTAGTTTCATTACAGAAGAAGTAATTACAGAAGTAATGGTATGTATGCATGAATTTTAAGCTGGACAGAAATAAGTAAGCAAATGGTTCATAATTCTTGCCTTCTAATATATCTTAATTGTTTTAAGTACAATTTCACATGAAGTTTGTCCTAGACAGATGATTTACAAATCTTCCTCTCTAAATATATCTTAATTCACTTAAATACGATTTCACATGAATTTTGTCCTAGACAGATGTTTTATAATTCTGTCTCTCAAAGCATTTAATTCTTTGAAGCAAGATTTCACAGGAATTAGACGAATCACAGTTCTTTCTCCTAATTGTATCTTAATTTACCTAGGACCTATTCCACATGAATCACGACTTTGACTACACATATCTTAATTAATTGCCTTAAGTACGATTGCAAGTGAAATATGTCTTAAGACATTAACGAGTCATATTTTGTGACATACTCAAGTCGGAACGACCCCAACCAAACAACACCATCGACGGGAAAAAAAAAATCACGCGAAATGTCAACCGAACATTTTTCCGTTTTGCTTTGTTTTTGCTTTGTTTGAGTGAAGTGTAAATGTTTGTCGTGAAAACATGCATGGCATCATCCATTCACTTCACTAACAAGCTACCCGGCCAAGTGGAAAAGTTACTGGACCGTTTGTTTGTTTGTTCGTCTGAAGAGAACAAACATATTCATGTCGCGGACAAGGCAATTTTTTTTCCTGGGGAGATTCGACTTTCTCTCTCTCTCTCTCTCTCTCTCTCTCTCTCTTTCTCTCTCTCTCTCTCTATCTCTCTCTATCTCTCTCTCTTCTTCTTCTTCTTCTTCTTCTTCTTCTTCCTGGCTTTCTCTTTCTCTGTCTCTGTATCTCTGTCTGTCTATCTGTCCATCTGTCTTCCAGGTTTTTCTCTCGCTCTCTTTTTCTCTCTCTCTCTCTCTCTTTTCCTCTCTCTCTCTCTCTATCCTCCTGGTCACTCTCTCTCTCTCTCTCTCTCTCTCTCTGTCCTCCTGGTCACTCTCTCTCTCTCTCTCTGCCTGTCCTCGTGGTCTCTCTCTCTCTCTCTCTCTCTCTCTCTCTCTTCTTTGGGTCTTCCTGGTCTCTCCTCTCTTCTCTCTCTCTCCTCTCTCTCTCTTTGGGTCTCTGTATCTCTCTCTCTCTCTCTCTCTTTCTATCTTTCTGTATCTCCCTGTTCTCTCTCTCTCTCTCTGTCCTGTTATATCTCTCTCTTTCTACTTTTTTTTTGTAATCGAACTCTAATTAGTGTTTTTGCACATTGGTAAGCTCAGGTCATCATTTTGGAGGTAAATTTGTAAGTTTTCCGATTGAAAATCAATTTACATAATATTGAGGACTGTACGATTTTACATTATCGAATAATGACAGCGGAGTCGATAGATTTATGCATATGTATGACTGTATTGAAGAATTGTACTATTATTCATATGAAGGTAATTGTTGAATGTATATCCAAAATACCGATGCTTCAAGCAACCTCCTGAAGGTAGGTTTCCCTATGAGCAAGAACCCATGCTGGCATAAAGCCCACTTAATCATAGACAAAAAGAAGGTATCTAACCGTGACGGGGAAAGAGATGGTAAGTGAGAGAAAGTAGTTTAAAATGAAGGGAACGTGAGAGAAAGCCATTTAGAACGAAAGGAAAATTGGAGAAAGCAGCTTTAAACAAAAGGAAAGTGAGACAAAGTAGTTTAAAATGAAAGGAAAGAGAGAGAAAGCAGTTTAAAATGAAACGAAAGTGAGAGAAAGTAGTTTAAAATGAAAGGAAAGAGAGAGAAATCAGTTTAGAGCAAAATGAAAGCGAGAGAAAGCAGTTTAAAATGAAAGGAAAGTGAGAGAAAGTAGTTTAAAATGAAAGGAAAGTGAGAGAAAGTAGTTTAGAGCAAAATGAAAGTGAGAGAAAGCAGTTTAAAATGAAATGAAAGCGGGAGAAAGCAGTTTAAAATGAAATAAAAGCGAGAGAAAGCAGTTTAAAATGAAAGGAAAGTGGGAGAAAGCAGTTTAAAGAAAGAGAGAGGGAGAGAGAGAGAGAGAGATTCAGTCATTCAGCCAATCAAGGTCACTCTTCTTCTCTTTCTTTCTTTCCAGGGTACGATTTTATATCTTGCACGTATTACCAAGATCGCTGTGTCTTTTCTAAGTGAGCATTGTACTGTGGTTCACTTGCTCTACTAAAATTCCTCTTCTTTTATCCTAGGATACCGCTATTCCTTACTCAGCCAACTCATCTGGTTTTCCATGGTCTTACCTTCTGCTGGCAGTGTTTGGTCTCTTAAACCTACTAAATGTCTCAGTGGAAACCCTTCTTGTTTCCAGTGACGAGATGAACGATCCTGGAGAATTTCTTCAGCTGAAAAAAATATATATAGGTCTTCGTAAAAAAAAAAAAAAAAAAAAAAACAACCCTTTTCCTCTGAAATGGAGATATTTTTTTCCCTCTTCTCACGAAAAAAACACTTTTATTCCTGGTGTGTTGATTGCCAATTGTTTGTTTCTGAACAATGCTTAGAGTCTCCCAATCTCCTTTACTGTAAAAAGTCATTTCGGTTAAACTTGTTTTTTTTTTTTATATTTGGATTCATAAATTAGTAATTATTCAGGACAGAGTTCATCCTTGTGAAGAGCTCTGAAGAATTCGGGAAAAATCTGTTTTTCTAGTTACCCATAAGTGTAATTACTGAAATTGCTAATAGAGTGTCGCTTTAGCTTTCGTAAATAGCTCCCCAAAATTTGTAGATTTGGTTTTTGCCTTTCTTGTTCACCAAATTTCTGATATAATCCTTTGCAGAAGTGAAGAGAATATCCTTGTGTCTTTAGAAGTCAACAAATCGTTCTACAATATGATCCAAGATAGTCTGAGACAACAATCCTATTATGGATTCGCCTTGTCAATAAAATTATCCTGTATATTTTTCTCCCTCCTTAATCTGTTGCTATTTCTGGCGACGGTGTGGAACTAACTGCTCTGCTGTTTTTCTTGGAGATATTTCCCATTACCCTAATCCTCTTTTTTCCTCATCACTCTTGTTCCATCATCATTTACCACCTCTGGCCAAGTGACCATGTCAATGCTACCAGGTCCACTGGAATATTCATTAGTATGAGTAGGGTAGTGTCGGTGAAAGGACAAATGAGAATGATGCTTTAAGATGATTCGATCGTTTTAATGCATTTTTATCAATTTATGAATTATTTTCTATAATTCCCTTTACCTTCACTTCCTTTCGACTCACTGGCCCCTGTAGGCTTGCTCTTTATAAAAAGGTTTCATCTTCCGAATAATAATAATAATAATAATAATAATAATAATAATAATAATAATAATAATAATAACAATAATAACAATAATAAAGTATCACTCATCGATGTCGCAATACTATGGGACTCCAGAGTTGAAGAGAAAGAAAGGGAAACAATGGATAAGTATCAGGACCTGAAAATCGAAATAAGAAGGATATGGGATATGCCAGTGGAAATTGCACTCATAATCATAGGAACACTAGGCACGATCACAAGATCCCTGAAAAGGAATCTGGAAAAACTAGAGGCCGAAGTAGCTCCAGGACTCATGCAGAAGAGTGTGATCCTAGAAACGGCGCACATAGTAAGAAAAATGATGGACTTCTAAGGAGGCAGGATGCAACCCGGAACCCCACACTATAAATACCATCCAGTCGAACTGGTGGACTGTGATAGACTAAATAATAATAATAAAATAATAATAATAATAATAATAATAATAATAATAATAATGGGAGGAGGAATGAATACAGGAGTACCCAGAAAGTCCATCAAAGTCCTTAATAACCTTGAAACCGAGAGTGGGTGGAAAATAGTAGTGGCAGACTGTGCAGGAAGTGGTGATAAAATTTGAGTTCATTTCTATGACATCAATATTTTTATACTTTATACGAGCAGACCTAGAACGTGGTATTAAGAGAGGACACACACACACACACACACACACACACACACACACACATATATATATATATATATTATATATATATATATATATATATATATATATATATATATAATATAATATAATATAATGTCGTGCCTGAAAGTAAGTAGAGATATAATCCACAACGATGTAAAATCCTTATGTAGTTATATATTATATCTATATTTCTCGTACATTAAATTAAAGGTTTCGACCATCAGCTGTGGTCTGCTAACTAGAAAAAAAATTAAAAAAATAAAAAATAAATATATAAAACACCAAAGGTGATGGACGAAAGCTTTACATTACTGTACAAGAAATACATCTTTTATAGAACTACATAAGGATTTTATATCATTCTGGATTGTATCCCCACACACACATATATATAGTATATATATATACATATAAATACTTTAAAAGCATCAAACATATTTTTCACGACATTCAACCGTACCCTCTACTAATCCTTTATACATTCCCATAAGACTTCCAGAAGGACACGACAAACGAAATGGTCTCAAAAATTCAATTCTCCTCCTTGAGTGGCCCCACATCTCCCTCTGTCGAGCAGAGTTCAGTCACAAATGCTCGCTGTATTAATCGTATTCTGGCTGGATTCCACCCCCCCTACCCCCCGCCCACCCCCCGCGCCCTTTCCCCAACCCTCCCGATTGAGAAATGTAACAGAGGAAGGTGGTTGGAATTCTCGAAGACACTTTTTTTTTTATGGATTCAGGAGCTCTCGGAGAGAGAGAGAGAGAGAGAGAGAGAGAGAGAGGTTTTTGAAAGGAAGGTAGCTGAAGAGATATCAGTTATGTAAGACTCATTTTTTTTTCTTTTGAGTTTTAGAATCTGTTTTGTGAATATCTTCTGTGGTGCGATTACTTACATTGGAACATTTTTAATATCAGAATCTGTATTGTAAATATATTCCGTGGTGCACTTAGAAACATTGAAATTGCATCATTATTAGAAATTGTTTTGTAAATATATTTCGTGGTACAGTTAGATACATTGTTCCTTTTTCAATATTAGGATCTGTTTTGTAAATATATTCTGTGATACTGTTAGATACATTAGAACTTTTTCAATATTAGAATCTACTTAGTAAATATATTGCGGGGAACATTTAGATACATTAGAACTTTTTCTGCATCAGAATCTGTTTTGTAAATATATTCCGTGATACTGTCAGATAAAGTTGGAGATATTAAAACTCTTCATATTAGAATCTGTTTTGTAAATATATCCCTTGGTACTCTGAGCTACAGTTAGATACATTAATCCTTTTTCAAACTTAGAATCTGTTTTGTAAATATATTCCCTGGCACAGTTAGATATAAAGATACTTTTTCATAATTAGAATCTGTTTTGTGAATATATTCTGAGGTACAGTTAAATATATTGAAAGTTTTTCATGATTAGAAACTGCTTTGTAGATATATTCTGAGGTACAGTTAGATATACTGAAAGCTTTCCATGATTAGAATCTGCTTTGTAAATATATTCTGAAGTACAGTTAGATATACTGAAAGCTTTCCATGATTAGAATCTGCTTTGTAAATATATTCTGTCGTACAGTTAGATTTATTAAAACCTTTTCATGAAGAGAATCTGTTTTGTACATATATATTCCGCGGTCAATTGAATATATTCTACAGTCGCTCAGACTCTTAATGTTTCATAATAGTCTTTCATACTGTAATTCTTCGTTCCTTGTACATGGTAAACATTTTAGTGAAATGTTTATGGACAAAATAATTATCATTTCTGGTAGATTATAGCTAAAAGCTGCCAGTTAAAAACTAAGATCTTGCATTTTTTGCAAAGCTTTTTCGTTTTCATGACGTACAACTATTCTCAAGTCTATCCCAATATATATAATCATTATAAATAACAATGTGTTTCCTTTAACTGTTAATTGTTGCAGTTAGCTTCCTCCGTCGTAGATCAACCTCAGGTTATAGTATATTCTGTTTGCACTAATGTGTGTCTATATTCCTGGCATAGTTATTTTTATGTGTTGAATCTTTCTCTGTGCTCATTTTCGTTTTCTGAAAAGAAAAATATTGTGCCGACTTGGTCCGTCCGTCCGCACTTTTTTCTGTCCGCCCTCAGATCTTTAAAACGACTGAGGCTAGAGGGCTGCAAATTGGTATGTCGATAGTCCACCCTCCAAGCATCTAACACACCAACTTGCAGCTCTCTATCCTCTGCAGTTTTTATTATATTTATGGATAAAATTGGCCATAATCGTGCGTGTGGCAACGATATAGGCCAGGCCAATCCCGGCTGCGGTTAAAGTACCCTCCAATTATCTAATGTTTCAAATTGCAGCTCTCTACCCTCAGTAGTTTTTATTATATTTAAGGTTAAAGTTGGCCATAATCGTGCGTGTGGCAACGATACAGGCCAGGCCACCCGGGCAGTGGTTTCATGGGCTGCGACTTATACAGCATTATACCGAGAGATAGATCTGTTTTGGATGGCCTTAATTATACGATATACAGAAAACCAACATATACGTTACATGTGATACGATTACTGTATTTACATGTGATACGATTACTGTATTATTTTCCTGTTTTAGTATAATATATTATCATTTCCAACGAAGATATTATATATTCTAACTTTAGGGAAAAGACTTTTTTTTTTTTAATGGAATCAGCCAGGCATTCACTTTTAAGAGACTTAAAACACGAAACAATGGTAGACTTTCCACCAGGCGATTTTCACTCAGACGTCCAACTGAAAAACTGAAGCTGAATTACTTACGTGAATAGCTGGAAATTTTTTTCATTTTTTTTACACCCATTCTTTATTTGGAATAAATTAAAATTCGCTTTTTGGGTCCATTCATACTTTTGTTTCCATTTCTGGGAATTTTAGGGCGGTCTTCTATTGCCAAAAAATTTAGGTTTAGATGTATCAGAAGTGTCAGGAAATATCTAAGTATTTATTTTTAATGATGCAACAGATTTTATTCTTGTATTGGTAATTATATAATGTTAATATATGTAATCTTTTCGCAAGTCGATTATGATGTAATGGAATGTATAAATATATATATATATATATATATATATATTATATATATATATATATATATATATATATATATATATATATATATATATATATATATGACGTTGAATAGATGCCAATCTAGCTAGTCAATTATTTTTTTATCACTTCTCCATCTCTTTATTTCTATTTATCATTTTGAACAGAATTTTTATAATAGTTACTCGTCTGTTTTAGATACCCACCTCTCCTCTCTCTCTCTCTCTCTCTCTCTCTCTCTCTCTCTCTCTCTCTCTCTCTCTCTCTCATACAAAACTTATATAGATACTCTTGATTGGAATGATAGTTTATGAAATAGAAAAAAATATTAACTAATACATAAGAATTGGTTATCAAAAATAAAATGTTGAAATCTGTGTATGAATTAGAACAAGATGATTATGATATCACTGATTAAAGATATGTTAAACTTTTTCAGAAGCAAACAGCAACACTTTACAAAAAAAATACAACTTTATTAAAATCATATATTTTTAACATTACAGAAACACGAACTTAATTTACTTTGGAAAATAAGAAATCCAGTAGTGAAAACTATTATTTTACTGTTTCTGAAACTCGAGGGAGAGAAAAAAGTTTCGAAAGTAAAAAGAAATGTTGTGAAAACTTATCTTTTTCTTATCCCTATAATGGAGTCTTGCTTCCTTTGCTCAAAAAAAAGAGTAAAAAGTCTCCCCTATGAAGGATAGGCGGAAAGAGAGGCATAATGGTTTGAAATTAACTTTTAAAATATTCAAGATGCAGGCCCCCTGTGGAATCTAATCTGTGTGTGTGTGAATGAAAAATATTTTAATCTACTCTATAAAATATTCAGCCCTTCATTATATGGGCCACAGAATCAATGCATCTTTCATTACTTTACATTATTATTTTGAAGGCGAAAAGGTACAATTTTCACAGAATATCTTTTATGATAGTTTATTTTGTGTTTATTTTGTTTTATCTCTTTTATGGCAATATTGAATAGAAGTTATCATAACTGACACTTACTTCAGTAAAGGTTTTTAGAGCCAATCTAGTATGGATCAGTGGTACTACAAACCCTCTTTAAGGATTACTCCTTTCAGTGACATTGTTTCAAAGCTGGTAAAGACTATGTCCCGTGAAAATTAGTGGTGCAGTTTAGTGGTTTCTCGTCAGTCCTTGTTATTAGGTGCCTACTTCCTTTAGAAAGACTATTCCACCGTTCTTTGATAAACATTATGGGTTGAGAGTATAGTGAGCCCACCTAGCTCTCTACGTTTTTGTTAATCCATTGGGGTGATTTTGATTTACAGCAGATTATTGCCCCCTTATTTTCTCTTTGAGCTTTTTGGCTTTTTTGAAGGTTTCTCCTATAGTACATTCACATCAAACTTGCATTTGATGTCTAGGCCAGCAGTCCGTTACGACGTTCCTGATTGCTGTTGAAAAGCCAATCACAGGGCTGGAAACTCTCCTCAGTCTCTCTAGAGAGTTCCATAGGCAGGATTATTTATGTTCCACCTCTCCTGAGGGATATCGTCTTTCAAAACTATTCCTCAGGAGAGGTGGAACATAGATCCTACCCATGTGAACTCTCGTGAGAGACTGTGGAGAGTTTCCAGCCCTGTGATTGGCTTATCAACAGCCAATCAGGAGCGTCGTAAGGGACTACTGGCCTAGACATCAAATGCAAGTTTGATGTGAATGTACTATAGGAGAAACTTTCAAAAAAGCCAAGAAGCTCAAAGAGAAAATAAGGGGACAATAATCTGCTGTAAATCAAAATCACCCCAATGGATTAACAAAAACGTAGAGAGCTAGGTGGGCTCACTATACTCTCAACCCATAATATTTATCAAAGAACGGCGGAATAGTCTTTCTAAAGGAAGTAGGCACCTAATAACAAGGACTGTTCTATCCTCTGATAGAACAGCTCCTATTCCTGTGGAAAAGATGTTACGTCTGATGTTTAAAGGCAAAAAGGTTTGCTTCCGCTATGTTCTCAGGTAAGTCCAAGTGTTCAGCATCTGATTAAATCAATTGAATGATGTTTACGATCTCCCTGTTAGGAATGGTCTTTCTCCACCCGAAGGTTTTTTAAGAGATGCTTTTATATGATTTTCTAGATTTGGTCTAATCCAGATGTCACCGGCCTTTGAAGGTAAAAAGAGGCATTTATTTAGAGAATCAAAGATTTAGTACTGTCAGAGCCGTAATGACAAAGATTCTCTGTCTCTCTGTCTGTCTGTTTGTCTGTCTCTCTCTCTTTCTCTCTCAAGTATTTATTATTTCCGGCCTAGAAACTATTTACATCTAAAAAAAATCAGTAAAATTGATGCCTATAATGTGCTTTTAAGATTGAATCGAATTTAATCAAATATTGCCTTAGGATTGTCACATAATTTCTTTGTTTTAAATGTGTAAACAGGTATTTATTTAGCATTTGAAGCCTCACAGGTATCTTGAAAAAGGACAGAAAGGTATTCAGGTATATAGTTTACTATCTTCTTATTAGCATCAGGTCCGTTACTGAATTGGCTTAGAAATCTGGGATTTATTTGACCTTAATGGATTCCTGAGATTAGTCTACCATATTTATATAGAAAGACTTCAAGATAGCTTGATGAATCGTTATTTATTCATATATAAATTTTAATTAGTATCAGGGTATCTTTCCGTTTTTTTGTTAGGTCATGAAGAATGTGATCCAAACATTCTTACGTATTACTAGCAAAGCGTTACTCGCCCCTAAAAAAGTTGTCTTATATTTCTATTGTTTTATATTTTCATTGCTTATTCTTTTGTTTCCTCAATTAAAAAAAATGCCAGTCCTTTAATTCTCAAGGTTACTTTCAGACTGGTAATTCCATTGATCCACCCCCGCCCCCACTTTTTAAAAATATTTAGTCGGTCGACTTTTAGGTTCATCGTCCAAGGCATCTGAAAAACGAGCATTTCCTTAACTCGGAAGGCCAGGAATGGTCTGTATAATAACTTTATTTCTGAATTGTTATTCATGCAAATTTTTAAGTTCTTATCTTTCATTTGCTTGAATTAGATTGATGTTGGTAATTTTAATATAAAAATTTCAGTGATGCATTGTTTTCTAACCAAGAAGAAATTACCAATATGATTTGTACATGATTGCCTAAGATAACTGCGTCTTTAGGCTTTGAAATACTGTGGACTGCTCCAATGTCCCTAACCAGTCATGTGTATCTACGATTAAACTACTTTAGACTTTTAAATACTGCGAAAAGTTCCACTGTTGGTACCCAGTCGTGTATAAAGCTATAGTCGATTCGCATCAACCGTGCATTTGATGTCTAGGCCAGTCCCTTACGACGCTCCTGATTGGCTGCTGATAAGCCAATCACAGGGCTGGAAACTCTCAGTCTCTCTCTAAAGTTTACATGAGTAGGATCTATGTTCCACCTCTCCTGAGGGATACTTTTGAAAGACGTTTCTCTCAAGAGAGGTGGAACATAGATCCTACCTATGGGAACTCTCGAGGGAGACTGAGAGTTTCCAGCCCTGTGACTGTCTTATCAACAGCCAATCAGGAGCGCCGTAAGGGACTGGCCTAGACATCAAATGCACGGTTGATGTAAATCTATTATAGCCACATACTCACCTGCTCTCGTTTTTTTTCTAAACATTTATTGGTTTCTAAACATTTATTAATACTCCAATGAAGTTTCTTCTCCATCGCCCCCTGTATTTATAAGCAATTTCACGGGGAGCAGTGTTTCCATGGCTTACTCACTGAAGAAGAAAGTTTTCACAAAAGACGAAATCGGTCGAAGTGGTAATTAATTTGTGACTTTTTCTTAAAAGCATTTCCATCCTTTTTCCTAGAGTAATATTTATCACTGTGATGAAGGCTTTCGACGGCGAGTGATATTTCATATGTTTATATGAAATTTTCATAACGATTTCAAAATGAAAAATAGCAATTTAGAAGTCAGCAGGTGAGTATTGTAATTGATTTTACATTTAGGTTTTATGGCAATATACGAATAAAAATGTATATAATTCGATGATGGTTTTTTTTTTAGTCTTAACTAGTTTAGTTTAATACTAAAGTTTTACTAATCTCTCTTCTCTCTCTCTCTCTCTCTCTCTCTCTCTCTCTCTCAAACTCTTTGGCTCATTCGTAGCCAACAGACATTTCAATGTGAATCTGGATGTGTCTCAGTTTTATAACCTTGATTAAGAGTCAAAGGCCTAATCTACTGATATTTAGTATATATTATATATATATATATATATATATATATATATATATATATATATAAGTATAAAATACATATATATATTTATATATATATATATAATATATATATATATATAATAATCATCTGTACCTTAGTCATCTGACTCTTAATTAAGGTTATAAAAATCCTTTTGTAGCTTTATAAAAAATATTTCTTGTACAGCAAGAAATATATATATCATAAACTACAGAAGTATTTTACAGATTGATGGATTGTATCCCTTATATATATATATATATATATATATAGTATATATATATATATATTATATATATTATATATATATCTGTGTGTGTGTGTGCGTGCGTATGTGTAGTTCTGTCTACATTACTTCGCAATGAATGATACATTTTTATTCTAACTGAGTTCTGTTCACGTCACCAGTTCTATAGAATCTTCCAAGTTGAGACCAAGGGCTCACGTAATATTTCTGTACCGTGCTAGTTACAGAAATTCATTCCCCATATCTTCTCGTTTGCGTCATTATTTTGTCATAATTTCACGACGTCAATGGATATATATGACCGAGTTCTACTTTGATTACAAACCAACCACCTTACTATATAATATTCTTACTTGACAAACTTGAGGGAAGAAGTAGCCTTGAATACAACTGGAGATCAACTTAACAAAAGGACTAAATTTAAATCAAGAATTTCCTTAGGTAACTGACAAATTTTGAGGTACACATATAAGATTAGTTAAATTTTCAGGGGTTAATGGCTCTCTCATTTTTTTTATTACGCTCTCCACTAGTAAAGCAAG
>NC_087201.1:170349836-170369836 GCF_015104395.2 Macrobrachium nipponense
AAATTGATGTTTAGGGTCAATTGAATAATACATAAATTCAAATTATGCAAATGATTGAGTATATTTCCAATATTTTGCTCGTGAATTGCGATGCGAAAATACCCTTTGGAAAATCACTGGAGTTCCAACCTGCCAATTTTATGAAGGTTTGTTGGGGAAATGTAATAATATAATAATAATAATAATAATAATAATAATAATAATAATAATAATAATAATAATAATAATAATCATAATAATAATAATATAATAATAATAACTAATAATAATAATAATAATAATAATAATAAACATGCAACATGGCTCCAGGAAGTCAAGGAAGAAGAAACAGGGAGAATAAAACAAAGATTCACAGAGATCACGACAGACACAGTCAGACACCAACTAAAGAAATGCCAAACTGGAAGCCCCAGGTCCCGATGAAGTCCATGGATACTGGCTCAAAAAAACTTCAGCCCTACACCCACGAATAGCAGAAACAACTCCAGCATTGTATCTCAAATCACCAAGCACCCAAATGGATGACCACAGGAAGAACATCCTTAGTACAAAAAGACAAGAGTAGGGAAATATAGCCAGTAACTACAGGCCTATCACCTGCCTACCAATAATGTGGAAGTTACTAACAGGTATCATCAGTGAAAGGCTATACAAACTACCTAGAGGAGACAAACACCATCCCCCACCAACAGAAAGGCTGCAGAAGGAAGTGTAGGGGCACAAAAAGACCAGCTCCTGATAGACAAAATGGTAATGAAGAACAGTAGGAGAGGAAAACCAACCTAAGCATGGCATGGATAGACTATAAGAAAGCCTTCGACATGATACCACACACATGGCTAATAGAATGCCTGAAAATATATGGGGCAGAGGAAAATACCATAAGCTTCCTCAAAAATACAATGCGCAACTGGAATACAATACTTACAAGCTCTGGAATAAGACTAGCAGAAGTTAATATCAGGAGAGGGATCTTCCAGGGCGACTCACGTCCCCACTACTCTTCGTAGTAGCCATGATTCCCATGACAAAAGTAACTACAGAAGATGGATGCCGTACCAACTCAAGAAAAGAGGCAACAGAATCAACCATCTGATGTTCATGGACGACATCAAGCTGTATGGTAAAGAGCATCAAGGAAATAGATACCCTAATCCAGACTGTAAGGATTGTATCTGGGGACATCAGGATGGAGTTTGGAATAGAAAAAAATGCGCCTTAGTCAACATACAAAAATGGCAAAGTAACGAGAACTGAAGGGATAAAGCTACCAGATGGGAGCAACATCAAACACATAGATGAGACAGGATACAAATACCTGGGAATAATGGAAGGAGGAGATATAAAACACCAAGAGATGAAAGACCACGATCAGGAAAGAATATATGCAGAGACTCAAGGCGATACTCAAGTCAAAACTCAACAACGCGGAAATATGATAAAGCCATAAACACATGGCAGTGCCAGTAATCAGATACAGCGCAGGAATAGTGGAATGGACGAAGGCAGAACTCCGCAGCATAGATTCAGAAAAACAGGACAAACATATGACAATACACAAAGCACTCTACACCCAAGAGCAAATACGGACAGACTATACATAACACGAAAGAAGGAGGAGAGGACTACTAAGTATAGAGGACTGCGTCCAACATCGAAAAACAGAGCACTGGGGCAATATCTGAAAACCATTGAAGACGAGTGGCTAAAGAGTGCATGGGAAGAAGGACTAATAAAAGCAGACGAAGACCCAGAAATATACAGAGACAGGAGAAAGACAGAAAGAACAGAGGGACTGCACAACAAACCAATGCACGGACAATACATGAGACAGACTAAAGAACTAGCCAGCGATGACAATTGGCAATGGCTACAGAGGGGAGAGCTAAGAAGGAAACTGAAGGAATGATAACAGCGGCGCAAGATCAGGCCCTAAGAAACCAGATATGTTCAAAGTACGATAGACGGAAATAACATCTCTCCCATATGTAGGAAGTGCAATACGAAAAGTGAAACCATAAACCACATAGCAAGTGAATGCCCGGCACTTGCACAGAACCAGTACAAAAAGAGGCATGATTCAGTAGCAAAAAGCCCTCCACTGGAGCCTGTGCAAGAAACATCAGCTACCTTGCAGTAATAAGTGGTACGAGCACCAACCTGAAGGAGTGATAGAAAACGATCAGGCAAAGATCCTCTGGGACTATGGTATCAGAACGGATAGGGTGATACGTGCAAACAGACCAGACGTGACGTTGATTGACAAGGTCAAGAAGAAAGTATCACTCATTGATGTCGCAATACCATGGGACACCAGAGTTGAAGAGAAAAGAGAGGGAAAAATTGGATAAGTATCAAGATCTGAAAATAGAAATAAGAAGGATATGGGATATGCCAGTGGAAATCGTGCCCATAATCATAGGAGCACTAGGCACGATCCCAAGATCCTGAAAAGGAATCTAGAAAAACTAGAGGCTGAAGTAGCTCCAGGACTCATGCAGAAGAGTGTGATCCTAGAAACGGCACACATAGTAAGAAGAGTGATGGACTCCTAAGGAGGCAGGATGCAACCCGGACCCAACCCACTATAAATACCACCCAGTCGAATTGGAGGACTGTGAGAGAGGGCAAAAAAAAAAAAAAAAACAAATAAAAAAAAAAAAAAAAAAAAAAAAAATAATAATGATAAAAATAAGGCTATACAAATACTTAGAGAAGACAAACACCATCCCCCACCAACAGAAAGGCTGCAGAAGTAAGTGTAGGGGCACAAAAGACCAGCTCCTGATAGACAAAATGGTAATGAAGAACAGTAGGAGAAGGAAAACCAACCAAAGCATGGCATGGATTGACTATAAGAAAGCCGTCAACATGATACAACACACGTGGCTAAGAGAATGCCTGAAAATATATGGGGCAGAGGAAAACACCATCAGCTTTCTCAAAAATACAATGCGCAACTGGAATACAATACTTACAAGCTCTGGAATAAGAGTAGCAGAGGTTAATATCAGCAGAGGGATCTTCCAGGGACACTCGCTGTCCCCTCTACTCTTCGTAGTAGCCATGATTTCCATGACAAAAGTACTGCAGAAGATGGATGCCGGGTACCAACTCAAGAAAAGAGGCAACAGAATTAACCATCTGATGTTCATGGACGACATTAAGCTGTATGGTAAGAGCATCAAGGAAATAGATACCCTAATCCAGACTGTAAGGATTGTATCTGGGGACATCAGGATGGAGTTTGGAATAGAAAAATGCGCCTTAGTCAACATACAAAAGGGCAAAGTAACAAGGACTGAAGGGATAAAGCTAAGGGGGACCCCATAGCTATGCCGCCCTTTTAGGAGTCCTCTTTGCTAACTTCTACATGGTAGAAGTGGAAGAAAGGGTCTTCTCGCAACATAGATGTCCCTGCACATACGGACGCTATATCGATGACATCTTCGTGCAAGTTGACTCCGAGGATAAGGTAGAAGTCCTTCGACAGCAGTTCCTGCGTCACAGCGCACTCAACTACATCGTCGAGTACAGCAGTAATGATCGGCTCCCCTTCCTTGACGTCCTTGTCATGAAGACGAATCAGAAGCTAGCGACAACAGCCTACACCAAGGCTACGAACCTTAGACTTTGTGTAAATGGAGATAGCGAGTGTCCTGCGCGGTTCAAGACCACCACCATCAGGGCCATCGTCAGGAGGGCCCTCTCGCACTGTTCGATGTGGCAGGACACGCACCTCGAACTCGACGTAGCATCCCAGATGGGTACTGGAATAAACTCGTAAACCGAGAAACACGAGCCGCCCTTGACAAGTGGTACATGACGGAGGAAGAGAGAAGGAACATCCCACCCCTGGAGGATATAAAACTTTTCTACAAAGCCTTCATGCACCACCAAGACAAGGAGGACGAAGCAGCAATGAAGAAAGTAATAGAGGAACACGTCCGCCCTATGGAGGAAGGGAAGAGGGTGTCCCTTATTATTTACTATAAATATCGGCGTACGAAGGACCTCCTGATGAAGAACAACCCCTCCCCGCCTGTAGGAGACCCCCTAAAGCAGCACGGCCTTGCAGTACACCAGCAAGACATCACGAGAGACAACATCATCAGGAATGTCCAAATCATCGGGAGAGCCCCTGACCCGCGACGTCTGTGCCTCCTAGAAGCACTGCTTATACTTGAGCAAAAGCCTCCCCTTAATACCACTTAAGAAGCGTTCCTGATACCGACGTGTGTGAGGAGGACCACGCCCCTCCCCCCGAAAGAAATTACCAGAGCGCATGAAACAAACACCGCACGTGAAGCACATTATCAGAATAATTCCAGGGGTGACGTCACTCAGGTAGAAGCCAATCAAGAGGCTCCCAGTGATACCCCCTGCCTGAGAAGGTCTGCAAGACTCGTAAACTCTCGCCGTATGAGTCACCTTCCCAGGAACCAATGAAATCTTGACCTGCCGGAGAGGTTCTCTATACCGTACTCGAGAGCCCTCAACAGCATGATTTAAGAAGAAGGACTCGCCACACAAAATTACGGGCTGCTCTGTGAGCAAGAGCCCGTGCTGACACAAGGTCAGCTTAATAAAAAACAACAACCACTCGAATTCAGTCCTTTAGCAGTCATCGCTTGATAATGTCCTGCGGATCAGGAAGAAACGTTGCATTGGAGAGAGAGAGAGAGAGAGAGAGAGAGAGAGAGAGAGAGAGAGAGAGAGATAGAAGAGAGAGAGAGAGAGAGAGAGAATTGTATAAGCAATAATAAATCAAATAACTCAACCGAATTTTACCATGCCCTTTGGTGCGTTACTCTCCAATATAAGCAACAACAAGAAAGGGAAATGTCACACGACAACGAATTACACGAAGACGAACTGAGAGACAATGCCACAGAAGACGACAGGGAGGATGAGTTATCAAACAACGACACACGATGAAAAACCGACGAAGTAACAGAGAGGACGGAATGGGTAGAAAAGATTAGACAATGGATGGAGCCAGATACAGAAAGAACAAAGATCCCCTCCATGAAAGTCTACAACACCAAGAAATTAAGGGAGAAAACAAGTGAGGTCAATGAAATAATGGGCATAATACACACCACCAGTATCACAGAAACAAATAACTTGACATATGCAGGAGCAAGATTAGTAGCAGAACTGATGGGGATTCGAACACCAACACCACCAGCACAACCTACCCAACAGAAACCAAAAAGGCAACCTCCTTGGAAAAAGCGCCTGGAAAAGCAAATCATTGTGATGAGATCTGACTTGAGTAAACTGAAAGAGATGACAGAAAAAAGGGTAAGAAGCAAGAAAACAGGGGAGGAACTCAACGAGAAATACAAAGTACAAGAGAGGGGACTAAAACCACCACACAATAGAAGACGTAAAACAGAGGGCTTAAGGCAAAGCACATAAGATCCAACGGTACATGAACAGGAATAAGGGATACCAACAGAACAAACTATTCGGAACCAATCAGAAAAGACTATACAGCCAACTAAGTGGGGAAGACAACCACCCAGAAATTCCTGAAGCCGAACAAGTAAGAGACTCTGGGGAAAACATATGAGCAATCCGGTATCACACAACAAACATGCAACATGGCTCCAGGAAGTCAAGGAAGAAGAAACAGGAGAATAAACAAAGATTCACAGACATCACAATAGACACAGTCAGACACCAACTAAAGAAAATGCCAAACTGGAAAACCCCATGTCCCGATGAAGTCCATGGATACTGGCTCAAAAAACTTCAAGGCCCTACACCCACGAAAGGCAGAACAACTCCAGCAATTGTATCTCAAATCACCATGCACCCAAATGGATGACCACAGGAAGAACATCCTTAGTACAAAAAGACAAGAGTAAGGGAAATATAGCCAGTAACTACAGGCCTATCACCTGCCTACAATAATGTGCAAGTTACTAACAGGTATCATCAGTGAAAGGCTATATAACTACCTAGAAGAGACAAACACCATCCCCACCAACAGAAAGGCTGCAGAAGGAAGTGAAGGGCACAAAGACCAGCTCCTGATAGACAAAATGGTAATGAAGAACAGTAAGAAGGAAAACCAACCTAAGCATGGCATGGATAGACTATAAGAAAGCCGTTCGACATGATACCACACACATGGCTAATAGAATGCCTGAAAATATATGGGGCAGAGGAAAACACCATCAGCTTCCTCAAAAATACAATGCGCAACTGGAATACAATACTTACAAGCTCTGGAATAAGACTAGCAGAGGTTAATATCAGGAGAGGGATCTTCCAGGGCGACTCACTGTCCCCACTACTCTTCGTAGTAGCCATGATTCCCATGACAAAAGTACTACAGAAGTAGGATGCCGAGTACCAACTCAAGAAAAGAGGCAACAGAATCAACCATCTGATGTTCATGGACGACATAAAGCTGTATGGTAAGAGCATCAAGGAAATAGATACCCTAATCCAGACTGTAAGGATTGTATCTGGGGACATCAGGATGGAGTTGGAATAGAAAAAATGCGCCTTAGTCAACATACAAAAAGGCAAAGTAACGAGAACTGAAGGGATAAAGCTACCAGATGGAAGCAACATCAAACACATAGATGAGACTGGATACAAATACCTGGGAATAATGGAAGGAGGGGATATAAAACACCAAGAGATGAAGGACACGATCAGGAAAGAATGTATGCAGAGACTCAATGTGATACTCAAGTCAAAACTCAACGCCGGAAATATGATAAAAGCCATAAACACATGGGCAGTGCCAGTAATCAGATACAGCGCAGGAATAGTGGAATGGACAAAGGCAGAACTCCGCAGCATAGATCAGAAAACCAGGAAACATATGACAATACACAAAGCACTACACCCAAGAGCAAATATGGACAGACATAACACGAAAGGAAGGAGGTGGGAGAGGACTACTAAGTATAGAGGACTGCGTCAACATCGAAAACAGAGCACTGGGGCAATATCTTAAAACCAGTGAAGACGAGTGGCTAAAGAGTGCATGGGAAGAAGGACTAATAAAAGTAGACGAAGACCCACAAATATACAGAGACAGGAGAATGACAGACAGAACAGAGGACTGGCACAACAAACCAATGCACGGACAATACATGAGACAGACTAAAGAACTAGCCAGCGATGACAATTGGCAATGGCTACAGAGGGGAGAGCTAAAGAAGGAAACTGAAGGAATGATAACAGCGGCACAAGATCAGGCCCTAAGAACCAGATATGTTCAAAGAACGATAGACGGAAATAACATCTCTCCCATATGTAGAAGTGCAATACGAAAAATGAAACCATAAACCACATAGCAGCAAATGCCCGCACTTGCACAGAACCAGTACAAAAAGAGGCATGATTCAGTGGCAAAAGCCCTCCACTGGAGCCTGTGCAAGAAACATCAGCTACCTTGCAGTAATAAGTGGTACGAGCACCAACCTGAAGGAGTGATAGAAAACGATCAGGCAAAGATCCTCTGGGACGTGACGTTGATTGACAAAGTCAAGAGGTAAGTATCACTCATTGATGTCGCAATACCATGGGACACCAGAGTCGAAGAAAAAGAGAGGGAAAAAATGGATAAGTATCAAGATCTGAAAATAGAAATAAGAAGGATATGGGATATGCCAGTGGAAATCGTACCCATAATCATAGGAGCGCTAGGAACGATCCCAAGATCCCTGAAAAGGATTCTAGAAAAACTAGAGGCTGAAGTAGCTCCAGGACTCATGCAGAAGAGTGTGTCCTGGAAACGGCACGCATAGTAAGAAAGTGATGGACTCCTGAGGAGGCAGGATGCAACCCGGAACCCCACACTATAAATACCACCCAGTCGAATTGGAGGACTGTGATAGAGCAAAAAAAAAAAAAAAAAAAAAGTAATAATAATAATAATAGTAATAATAGATGAGACTGGATACAAATACCTGGGTATAATGGAAGGAGGGGACATAAAACACCAACAAATGAAGGACACGATCAGGAAAGAATATACGCAGAGACTTAAGGCGATACTTAAGTCAAAACTCAAGGCCGGAAACATGATAAAAGCCATAAACACATGGGCAGTGCCAGTAATCAGATACAATGCAGGAATAGTGGAATGGACGAAGGCAGAACTCCACAGCATAGATCAGAAAACCAGGAAACATATGACAATGCACAAATCACCTTACACCTAAGAGCAAATACAGACAGACTATACATTAAACACGAAGGAAGGAGGGAGAGGACTACTAAGTATAGAGGACTGCGTCAACATCAAGAACAGAGCACTGGGGCTAAAGAGTGCATGGGAAGAAGGACTAATAAAAGTAGATGAAGACCCACAAATATACAGAGACAGGAGAATGACAGACAGAACAGAGGACTGACACAACAAACCAATGCACGGACAATACATGAGACAGACTAAAGAACTAGCCAGCGATGACACATGGCAATGGCTACAGAGGGGAGAGCTAAAGAAGAAAACTGATGATAACAGTGGCACAAGATCAGGCCGTAAGAACCAGATATGTTCAAAGAATGATAAACGGAAATAACATCTCTCCCATATGTAGGAAGTGCAATACGAAAAATTAAACCATAAACCACATAGCAAGCGAATGTCCGGGACTTGCACAGAACCAGTACAAAAAGAGGCATGATTCAGTGGCAAAAGCCCTCCACTGGAGCCTGTGCAAGAAACATCAGCTACATTGCAGTAATAAGTGGTACGAGCACCAACCTGAAGGAGTGATAGAAAACGATCAGGCAAAGATCCTCTGGGACTATGGTATCAGAACAGATAGGGTGATACATACAAATATGAAAGGGCTGTTGCCTTGTATAATAAGGCGCCCTATGAGGTTATGTTAGACTTGCAATAGTCTTACACTAAGTTGGTTGGTTATGCACTTCCATACTCATTGGAGTGTCTTGGGGTTTGTTGATAACTTACGAAGTCGGTATCTTCTTTGGTTATGACGACGGAGATATTTCGACTCATGATGATATCTTCTTTCTGATGTGAGGTTTCTAGTAGAAAACACGAAGTATAAAAAATACATCTATTCTTCTGAGATTACATGATGAATATCAGATAGGATTGTACAGACCTGCCAATGATGATGGCTAATTCAAATCTACATGATGAAACTCAGATAGAATTGGACAGGTCTTCTAATGACGATGTGTTGATCGCTTCTCCCCATAATGATGGCTAATTCAACTCTGACTACCATCTCGGTTACAAATCATAAAGGAAGCAGACAGTAGCTCTAACATACGAACATACACACAGATGACATAGTTACAAATCACGTAGGCCATTTGAATTATAGGTCGCTGTAGTTGTCTCAAGCAGGAAGCTTGGACTAATGTTTTCAAAACAAATGAAGGACCACAGGTGATGGCATGTCATCTTAACCTACTTTATTGTATACGTCATCTTAGCATACTTTATCGTATCTGGTCTGATCACATTCCTGCAAGCAATCTGGTTGACCTCTGGGTCACTGGTTTTAATTAATGATAGTTTAGTTTGTATATATATGGAATAACATTCCTATTTTATTATGTAACACTTACATAAAAGCTCGGTCAGCTACAAAAAACCAACCACTGAATATTACTCAAGCTTGACTTACATTTGACTTATTAAGGAGTGTGATACAGGACATTATGGTGAATAAATATAGATATATAGAAAATACTTATAAGTAAAAAAAAATTCATGGTGTCCACAAATACAGATTCAAGTAATAAGATATAAGACATAGGCATATGATGATATTCGTAAATAATAATGACCACGTGATATATACGGATACAGTTTTTCACTTTATCTCATTAAGATACATAGCTACAGAAAATACTAATGTACTCTTTTATTGCATAAATAAAGATTAACATGATAAAAATCATATTTTAACTGATAACAATTCATATATGAAGTGATAAAAATTATTAATTTTTATGCTGATTCATTGATTTTTATGCTAACTTTTATATAACTGCAGTTATTGGTAAGATAAAAGGTAACAGATTGATTAAAGGCTACCTGATTTGTATATACACACACACATATATATATATATATGGATTCATATAATTATGATCAATATATGTGCACTTAATACAACTGATTAACATAAACGACTAATCAAGTGATTAATCTAGGCGCACTTTAAGTAGATTCCTAGTGTGTACACGCACAGATACATTTCGATTCTGTTATTTATGATCATTTATATATAGGATACATGATACTTTATATATAGGATACATGACCGAGGTAATACCCACTGCACATTCTAGTGTTTCAAACAACTTTTCGTCCATTACACAGTTCCAGACAACCAACTATAGCCAAATGAAATGGCCAATTCCAAATGGTTAAAAACAAGTGGGAAATTGCCTGGGCAGGGTCCAACGTTCTATTTTGCGCTCATGCTTGTCCTCTGCATTCTATGCCATACGAATACATTCTCGATGAATAAAATCATCCCCAGCACGAGTCCTGCGCCAGCAACGTAGAGTTGAATATCCTCTTGGTCGTAATTGTCGGGAGTATGTCCCTTTGCAGTCGATTTCCGACAGCCGCCGGAGCATTCAGCATTAAAATCGAGATTAATGACGGGATACGGGTGTCAGTCCAAGAAGTCCACGAAATAAGCTTGTTCACTTGTGATGGTGCTTATTCCCTTTCACATTGTAGGCGGTTGATACTTCACTGCAGTCATCCGCAGCGACGAACGGGTTTTTGAAGTTGCGATGTGAAACTCTCGTACTGCAGGATACTGTAACCAGGTTGCATTAATCAGCCTGTAAGTGAAATTATACTTGTCACAAGGACAAAGTAAATTCAGACCACATCCAAATTCGGGAGGGAGAAAGCCATTTAGAACCAGACTTAACCCACATGAATTCGCTGATATTAAATGGAATTCAAAAGAGTTAGCTGTACAAACTTTTTTATCCATGGCATTATAACAATGAGTGAACCAATCCAGGTCTCTGATGACCGTAAAAATATCCACATTAACAGATATCAATATGAATCCCAAAGAAAATTCGATATTACTGGTAGTAAGTTACTAGACAAAGAAGTGGAAAACGGAGCTATTTGTAAGATTGCCAGGCAACATAAGAGTCAAAGAGAATATTAATCATGATTCTGTATTTCTCTATGCTTACTGAAATTAAGCTGTGATACAATCCGATCCTATGTGCCCCTAACAAAAGGTTCGTATTCAGTTTTCTCGCGCGCATCCTCTAAGGTTAATTTTTAGGCAGGAGATGCTATGAAAGAACCCACTATGTAACTAATTTCTATATAAACTGGGTTTTTCAAGAAAATGTGACATTTTCCCCATGAATGTGATTTACTTGAATTGTAATAGGCTAATGTTGCAAGTTAATTTTTGATATCGATGACTTGATACTTCTAAATGTCCGTTTACCAATGTCATAGGCTGATTTATTGACTCTAATTGTCTATGAGGTTCAGAAAAAATTAATTCATTTTGATGTTATAGAAATTCTGTTTGCTTATATTGTTCATTAATTTCAAAACAATTGCAATTCCTTAACTAAAGTTGCATTGCACACACGGATAGACACTTGTACCTAACGTCCTGCCTTGCCCATGAGAAGTGCGTGCTAAGCATTCCTCTCTCCAGCCAACCTGCTTTGCAAGCGGTTTATTGAGGTTAACAGGAACAATGATGATTCAGCAAACGTGCCAGGCACCTTCAGGACTGATGACCTCATCACCAGCTTAAGAGTTACGTTACTTGCTGTAATAGATACGACTTTAGTATAAATTGGGTATTTTTTGTTTTAATACTCCACCCACATGAGAAGAATGTCTGAAAAAAAAACAGTACAAAAATTGAACAATATTATAGTTTCATGTTGGAAATCTGCATGATTGTAAAATAAATGTAATTATGTTAAATTAGATATTCCTTATTCAAACTAATGAAAAGGGTTTCCATACAAACTCTATATATATTATTTGCCCTGTTATAGATTATTCGCATAGATATTACATTTTCACTTCTAGACTTCCTGACTATATCTCTTTTTTATTTATTTTCATTTATTTATTTTTTTTTTTTTTTTTTTTTCATTGACTAAGAATAAATAAAATCCCCGGGACAGACAATATGTCGAGGAGGTTTTGATACGTGTTTGAACTTTTAGCTTATTTGTGATTAATATCCCTAGAATACTGAATGGACTACAAAACTAAAGTGTTCAAATCTTTACGCATATATATTTGGATATTTTATCAACCTATGGTTACGTTTTGCTTATTGATTTTATCGTGATTCCTTTTTTATTATAATTTGTAACACTTCCAACTTCTTACGGAGTGTATTATATCGACTCCACTTGTATCCATACTTTTTATTCTTATTTATTTATTTTTTTATTTTTTATTATTTATTTTTTTATATTTGATAAATTAATGGTTGGCTTGAATATGTGGAAAAGTGTTCTAGCGGCGTACTGTATAAGGCTACTTGCGGTATCAATTCTATAGATACAAGATATGAATGATAAAGGTATTTAAAACTGCGAGAACCGCTATAATCCAGTTCGGATCCAACATCACGAATGTAACTCGTAAGACATGACACTTTCTTATTTATCCGTTCTACCAAACCCATTGCCTCTGGGTGATAAAATATGGTATTGGTTTTCTTAATGGAAAGGAATTCACACAACGAGTTAAGGAGATTATTATTGATTTACACCACCCGAGTCAGAGATTATCATGTGTTGAATTCCATGTTTACTAATTTAGCACTCATAAATATTCCTAGCGCACTCAATTGCGGTGTTTGTTTTTCAGTGCTATTAATTCTATATAACGTGTCCAGGGAAATATTAACACTAAGAGGTGTTTGTTTCCTCTGTCAGACTCGTAACTCTGTTAATAATTCTATGTGTATTCTTTCAAGGATTGATTTGGCACATGCTAGGCCCTTAAACTGACAGATGTCTTAGTGTGTCACTTGTTTTCATGACACGTGTTACAATCAGTTATATCTGTAAGCATTGTAGGTCAGTAAAATAGTGATTTGGTTTTCTGTGACATAATAGTGAACCCTGGATGACCACGATTGGTATAAAGAGATTATTACTAATACCTGGTCATTAGTCACCTGCTATGTTCTTCAGGTTTTCCTCATCACGGACCTACATATAATATTACATTTGATTACATAATTCTGATACACATACTTTAAATATACTTTTGCTTTAGGGTTTCCGCCGTTCGAAGTGTTTAGTGTTTGCTTAGCTGCTGACCCTGTTTCCGTTCGAAGTGTTTATTGTTTTGCTAGCTGCTGACTTGTTTCCGTTCTTGAAGTGTTTATTGTTTTGCTTAGCTGCTGGCCCTTGTTTTGTTCAGTTTGTAACAGTTCAGCACTCCAACCCAGGTATTCAATGGTCACGATCTCTTGAGTTAATGAATTTTCTTGTTTAGATATGGTTTTAACAATAGGCATGGATGCTTCTATATCTTTTAGTCCAATTAATGGTTCTTTGCAGTATGGTGCGGGATTGCGGGATAATGCATCAGCTATGATATTTGCTTTCCCAGGTAAATAATGTATCTTGGCTCCAAAGACCTGAATGATCATATGCCACCCGAGTTCCGCCTTTTGGGAACTGTGATTAAAACCTTGGAAACAAACTCGGTATGGGACTTATGGTCAGTAAGGACTTTTACAAGGATAGCTGTAGATTATGAACTTAAAATGCACTAGTGAGTTAACGATACCTAGCCCTTCCTTACCTACTACTGCATATTTACTTTCAGAGGGCTTTTTACGTGAATAAAAAGCTATAGGGAAGAACTCCTTATTTAAATCAGGGATTTTTAAGATAGGTGAACTGCATGATTACAATTTTAAGATATCGAACGCCTGTTGATGCTTTTCAGACCATAATAAATCTACGCCCTTCTTCGTAAGATCTGTTAAAGGAGCTGTCCATGATGAAGAGTTACATATTTACATACGATTGTAATACCGACTAAAGCGCGGAAGTGCTGTATCCTCCTTATGTTAATAGGTACCGGAAAGTTATGAATAGCCGACACCTTACCATGGACTACTTTAAGACCTTGACTAGACACATAGAATCTAAATAAACTTGTTCAGTTTTTAAAAACTCACATTTAGATATCTTACTCTGAGATTATTTGTCTTTGTCTCTGTAGCACGAGCTCTAGTTTATGTTAATGTACTTCTAAGGTATTAGAAAAGATTACAAGACCAACCATATAGGCATGTAGGGTATCCCCTAAAAGTCTCCAAACACTATATTGTAATTGGGGCGCAACGTAAAAATTGATAATGTCCCCTGAGTGTGCTGAAGGTGGTGTATGAGGTACAATCACTTAGGTAATGGTATCTGGTGAAAGCCTTTAAGTAAGTCCAAGCTGGTGAAAAATTTATTCTGACCTAACAAAGATAAGATATCGTCGGTACATGGCACTGGAAAACGATCGGGAATCGTTTCCTTGTTTAAGCGACAGAAATCTACACAGATACGCCAAGTCCGATCTTTTTTGGCATGACATTTGACGGAAAGATTATATGGGCTATTTGATTTCCTAGTGTCTCCTATTACTAACATTTTTTCAACTTCGTCACTTACCTCTATTTTGAAATTTCATTGGGAGTCTATACGAAGGTACATATATAGCTTTATGTTTGTCCTTAGACCGTATTTTGTGTTCAATGACATCCTTTTTTCCCCAGAGAAACATCCTGGTATTCAGATAAAAGATAAAAAAATAACATTCTGCTGAATCACCTCTGCTTGAATGACTTTACGGATATTACTTTAGATAGAGTATAAGAGAGATTCATCTGCGACTGGTTGGGCCTGATTAAAAATGAGCAACAATAAAAAATGTGATATTTATAACTTCCGTATCCACGATATGTATAGGTTTGTGGATCACTAGATTAACTTGTTGCTGTGAGTCAACCGTGTATAGGGCTTTGTTCGCGGAAATCGTTATATTTCAGAGTGTCGGGAAGGATTAAAATTTTAGATCCCAACAAAGTCTTTTTACACGCACTAAGACATTCGAGGGTTCATGCTTCTCGAGATTTAGCGTGCACACTGCGACTGCAGTTGTGGGAAAATTCTGTTGGGTCGTTGAACAATATCACGATTTATGAGACAAATGATTGGTTCCTCTATATAAGTTATTTTTTGATTAACTGTCTCTTTTTTGTTCAAAACGGATTTTAATATGTTAGAAGGTTTACAGAATTTCCTTTGATAAACACGCCTTATTTGGCAGGACATAAGATAATGTTTTTTATAACTATAGAGGTATCTGAAAGCGCTCACTTATTGTATTAAAATTACGAGAACCTGGACTGATTACTTGATACGGTCGTGATTCATAGGAAAATTCCTTTTTAATTCAAAAAGGTATTGGCATGAATGATACCGCTCTGCTAGAGTCACTTATTGTGTGGAATGTGCTTTGTTTTGAACACTCGGCAGATTTAACTGACCCTGACCGTTTGACTAGATGACACAGTAACCAAGTTTGCTTAAGCACGATTTGTTTGTTTCTGATTTTTAGGGCTACTGTTTACCTATTTCTTTTTATAATAATTAGGATTCTTCTCTTTATTACCATCGGCAACATATTGTGTGTTTTTGCATTATGTTGCTGTCGGATACATAGAAAGGGCTGTTGGTTACGTATAAAGCAACGAACGTAAGAATGACTTGAACTATAGAGAATTGAGCGATTACTATTAAAACAAGTTATCTATTGCGTTATTATGAACTATATGTACTTGCTGTGGTTTTACTTTCATTCTTTGCTAGAATTTGAAATAGTGAGAGATCCAGGTCAGCGCATTTCGACATTTTTTTTGTTAATTTGTTTCTATGAATGTTAAGTATGTTAACCTAATGAAAGTGTTTATAGACATGTTATTCCTTGCAATCCAGCCATATTTTTTAAAGATGAGTCATTGAGATTCGATTTTTTACACATAACTAAAGGCTGAAACTGCGATCGGGACTTTGCAAGGAGCTTTTATTGTTTGACCCAAAATAGCGTTACCTCTAATTTATCCAGATTTGTACGGGTGTTCCACTTGGTTTTGTGTGTTTTCTTATCACTACGGTGCCTAACTACCCTATCCATGCATCTGTATAAATACAGACATCCACTGCGTAAACGCATATTCACTGTTTAATAGGATTTGTTATGTAAAGAATTAATAATCACCCAAAATGATAAAATTAACACAGTATATGATTATGATATTTCAGTAGAACTTCTGGAAACAGAAACTCAAAGATAAAAACTCGCAGTAGCGAAATCTTAATGATATAGATAATTTCTGTAAAAAAGTAAGATTAAGAATGTCTCGTAACTTCACCCACAGGAATAACGAAAATTCTGCCTGTATAGGAAACACTCAATTACTCCAAATGAATAAAAAAAATTGTACTTAGCTTGATTTTGTGGGAAGTCACGGTGTTCCGATAACGACACGCGGCCTTGGCCCTCCTTCTCTGTTTCCTTGGCCCTCCTTCTCTGCTTAGCGGATGACCTGGTTTGGCTTGAGTTTCCCCCTCCCCCCCGTGCGCGTTGTTGGTTTTTTTTTTTTTTTTTTTTGGATGATTTGATTCCTTGAAGATCCAATGCCGCGAGAACGCGTTCAGTTTTTTTTCTTGAAGTGCTGGAAACGCTCAATAAACGATGTTTTCTTGAATGATTCTAATGAGAGACGAAGCTTGCGTTGCCGTAGGAAGAAGACATGTCGAGTATGTTTCTTGAAGTTATGCACTGCTGAAATCGCTCACTAAACGATGATACTAAGATGCTTGAAGAATCTCTTGCTTTCGTCGTAGTTGACTTCTGATATGATACATTATTCGTTATTCTTCAGAAGACGTTGAAGAGTTCTTGTTATTTTCTGAAGTCGCTCACTGAATGATGATACTAAGTTGCTTGAAGAATCTCTTGCTTTCGTCGTCGTTGACTTCTGATATGATACAATTATTCATTATTCTTCGGAAGACGTTTGAAGAGTTCTTGTTGTTTTCTGAAGTCGCTGCCACCAATGAAAGAGCTGTTGCCTTGTATAATAAGGCGCCCTATGAGGTTATGTTAGACTTGCGATAATCTTGTGCTAAGTCGGTTGGTCATGCACTTCCATTCTCATTGGAGTGTCTTGGGGTTTGTTGATAACTTACGAAGTCGGTATCTTCTTTGGTTATGACGACGGAGATATTTCGACTCATGATGATATCTTCTTTCTGATGTGAGGTTTCTAGTAGAAAACACAAAGTATAAAAAATACATCTACTCTTCTGAGATTACATGATGAATATCAGATAGGATTGTACAGACCTGCCAATGATGATGGCTAATTCAAATCTACATGATGAAACTCAGATAGAATTGGACAGGTCTTCTAATGACGATGGCTTGATCGCATCTGCCCATAATGATGGCTAATTCAACTCTGACTACCATCTCAGTTACAAATCATAAAGGAAGCAGACAGTAGCTCTAACATACAAACATACACACAGATGACATAGTTACTAATCATGTAGGCCGTTTGAATTATAGGTCGCGGTAGTTGTCTCAAGCAGGAAGCTTGGACTAATGTTTTCAAAACAAATGAAGGACCACAAGTGACGGCACGTCATCTTAGCCTACTTTATTGTATACGTCATCTTAGCATACTTTATCGTATCTGGTCTGATCACATTCCTGCAAGCAATCTGGTTGACCTCTTGGGTCACTGGTTTTAATTAATGATAGTTTTAGTTTTTTATATATATGAAATAACATTTCATATTTTTATTATGTAACACTTACAAATAGACTAGACGTGACGTTGATTGACAAAATCAAGAAGAAAGTATCACTCATTGATGTCGCAATACCATGGGACACCAGAGTTGAAAAGAAAGAAAGGGAAAAAATGGATAAGTATCAAGATCTGAAAATAGAAATAAGAAGGATATGGGTGATATGCCAGTGAAATCGTACCCATAATCATAGGAGCACTAGGCACGATCCCAAGACCCTGAAAAGGAATCTAGAAAAACTAGAGGCCTGAAGTAGCTCTAGGACTCATGCAGAAGAGTGTGATCCTAGAAACGGCACACATAGTAAGAAAAGTGATGGAACTCCTAAGGAGGCAGGATGCAAACCCGGAAACCCACACTATAAATACCACCCAGTCGATTGGAGGACTGTGATAGAGCAAAAAAAAAAAAAATAATAATAATAATAATTTTCAAACTGGCACAGTTATATAGACGAAAACCAATACCTTGTCGAAGCGAAGTCACAGTGACTCATCAAACAACAATTTCCCATCGGAATATGACACTTGCACCATAAAGAAACATCGAAGCCCAAAATTAGGGAAACATGAGCGACCATCAATCAAGTCCTAAAAAGCCCCACAGACCTGGTTGTGCTAACAACAACTGAGCAGCAACAGCAGCAGCCTACAGCCGCGGATTGCGGAACCACGAGAGACTCATCCATCAGCGCTATAATGTCCATGTTTCGTGTCCGTGCCATTAAGATCATCCATTTTCAGCTCCTAATAGGAGACCAGTCGGCCATTTGTCAAAGGGATACCCCGTTAATAAGTCACATCGGTGGGCCATCAAAGTCTCATTTGACGCGAGATTATTTAATTTTTTTTTTTATTTTGCCTTTCTTTTGTGGCTTCGTTTGGACGTCGTTTCGTGTTTTAAGGTTTTGGGTCCTATCAGGGACCTTTATCTTCCTCCTCTTTTAGCTCTCTATAGGTCGTTTTCTTTCCCCTTTTCTTGATTTTACGGTGTTTTCATGCTCTGTACACCGTTTTCCTTGCGTCATTATTTTCAATAATCAACCTTGTTTGTTTGCCTTCAAAGAGGTTAAACATTCCAACGAATTTATCATACTAAAATGCTAATAAAACAATATACAAATTGTAATGTAACCAATTTAACACACTAAACTGCTAATTACTTTCATTAATCAACATTATCTATTTGCCTTCAAAGAGGTTAAACTTTACATACAATTTATCGTACTAAAATGCTAATTAAAAAAAAAATATACAAATTGTAATATCACCAATTTTTCATACTAAAATGCTAATTATTTTCATTAATTAATCAACCTTTTTTGTTTACCTTCAAAGAGGTTAAACTTTCCAAACATATACTAAAATGCTAATTAAAAAAATATACAAATTGTAATATAACCAATATACCATACTAAACTGCTAATTACTTTCATTAATCAACCTTATTTATTTGCCTTCAAAGAGGTTAAACTTTCCAAACAATTTATCAAACTAAAATGCTAATTAAAAAAAATATACAAATTGTAATATAACAATCTAATAATTTGTGTTTAATGAGATACTTGAGGATGTAGTTCTAAATTACAAGTGCCCTACCATAGCAAAGTTGATGTGAGGCATAAAACAGTGTCATACTTTCGTTATATACAAAAAAAGCGAATTTATATTAATGCTAACAGAAGGTATTTAGGATCATGATCTTGAACGTCATAAGAGATAGGTTACATAGATTAACCTGAACATTATGAAATTATGAAACGAAATGAGAGTCATACTGTTTCTATATAACGGAATACTAACTCAAAATCCTTTCATATATTCGAAAATTGGACTCCTTAGACAAATCAAATTTATTCTTATAATCACCTGTTTTGTGACTCATCTCTCATCTCTTCTGGATTAAACCACACAAAAAAAAAATTAAAACAAAAGTCAACCATAACAAAAAATATTATTCCCTATGGGTTCCGAACAGCAACACATA
Organism: Macrobrachium nipponense; assembly: GCF_015104395.2. Classification (NCBI taxonomy): domain Eukaryota; kingdom Metazoa; phylum Arthropoda; class Malacostraca; order Decapoda; family Palaemonidae; genus Macrobrachium; species Macrobrachium nipponense. The sequence continues at coordinate 170,369,706 of NC_087201.1, forward strand.
AAATTTGTTTTAAACTCGCCTGTTGAACCTTTTATTTCAATGTTAACAATAACTATCACTTGCGTCTCAAAAAGACGAGTGTCCCTCACAGCTCTCTTTGTAACTCACATGTCACCAGAACGACTCTTTAC